>NC_089586.1:32284236-32584236 GCF_019320115.1 Miscanthus floridulus | reverse complement strand
ACTTACCTCTAATACTCTCAAGGTGATTCAACATTTATCTAGGTCAAACAATTCAATCAATCAAATCTATCCAGAAAGTAAACAATTAGTACAACAAACTTCTAACAGCCAAAACTCTTAAATCCTAAGGCCTATGACTATGAAAATTTAACACAAGGTAGATTAGTGAGTTATCTACAACTTTGTTATTAATAAGTTTTACAGAAAAAGTCATTATCAACATGAAATCATCCACACAACCGAAACTATACCTGTAGCCATTTATTTGAATTATAAAGTGATAATTAATTGGTTGCATACAACTAATTGCTTCTAGGCCTCACTATTGACATCAACAGTTACTATGCATCACAAGAACCATAGAAAAGATCATGGTCAAGCACAATTTATCTATTTAAATGCCTTTCTTAATTTAATTAGATAATTAGGGGAAATAACAAACATATAACAAATGTGCAAAATAAATTCTCATAAAATTACAGTAGCTTTCTAGTGCTCACAATAGGCTACTATGAAAATTTCATACCATTTTGATGTGTATAACATCCTATGCAAAAATGACAAGCTAGGAAGGTCTATTTTAGTGAAATTAGTTAACCCTATAGAAAAGTGTCAAACAACAGATTATATATTTTTTCTAGCTTCATATTAGTGCCATACTACTGTACAAAAATTTGTATAGCAATATGTTACTTATTTTTATCCCTATAATTTTCCTCAGAAAATGCTATTTAATAATAGATAAATAGAAAGATCATATTTCAATCAAGTTTACTGCAAGCTTAATATTTTTTCTAGCTATAGCATGTCAACACAAGACTAACAAAATTAGAATCACAATTTTATCACATTTCTAGCTCAAGATATATAATTTACAAGATTGTAAACATTCAAAAATCATTTATCTAAATACATTTTAATAACCAATAAAAATACTAGAAACTGTACATATCATATTTTTATAAAATACTAAACTTCCTAAGGAACACAAAAAAATTGGTTCACCAAAAATGGACATCTAGAACTCCACTTATGATTTTTCAAAGGTTGCATTCAAATCTAAAGTAAATGAACTAGCACTCATCCTACAACTGCTGACAATTGGGACCCCGGCGTCAGTGACACAGAAAGCAGGGGAGCGGCGCGGACCGGCCGTAGCTCGTCGCCAGCGAGTTCACCGGCGGTGAGGTCACCACCGACGGCTTCGCCACGACGCCCCGCAGCGATGGGTACACAAGGTTGGCTCGGAGGCTCGCCGGAGTAGGCTCGACGGCGCCCATGGCGGATGGCGGAGCTGCACGGTGGCGCTCCGATGAGCTCCGGCCATAGTAAGCTCAGGTAAGGCTTGCTACATCTCCATGGTGACCTAGCAAAGCTAATGGATGCAGGTTAGGGTACGGGGGTGGTGCCGGTGAGCTTGACCGCATGCATGGTGCCCTAGAGGCGAGGGCACGACGACGGAAGGGCATGTTCTGGCGCCGGCGTAGCGGCATTGGCTAGCGGTCAGTGACATGAGCTAGACATGACTCTAGGCTATCTTAACGTGAGAAAGGAGCGAGCGATATGGCTTAGTGGAGCATGGCCATAGCGAGCACGAGCATGGTGGCACTCCGGTGGTGGTCGCGGCGACGCCAAACACGCCGCGAAGCTTACCACAGCTCGAATGTGGGTGTGAGTTTGTCAGGGAGGTGGAGGAGACAAAGGAAGAGCGGTGGGTGTGCAGTGGTGGCCAAAGGTGCGGTGGTGGAGCACAAGGGAACGCGATGACGCACGGCAATGGCGATGGTGGCGCGGCGCTCCGCTCTATTCTAGCGTACGGCCACCATGCAACGTGCCTAGCCTACCCCTGGTCGGCCACTAAAGCCATCGTGGTTTGGCATTAGGCCCCTATGAGCCCGACTGATGGAGCAATTTTGAGCAATCAATACTCCTAATTCGTGGCATGTTAGCGAAAACCATGTTAGTGAAAGTCATAGAGCTACATGTGATCTACAAATTTGCTTTAGAAAGATTTCCCAAATTCTCAACAGTTGAGATCTACAAAGCCCTAAAGTGCTGTACTTCAAACTGAATTCATCGTTTTTGACAAATTTTTCAAATCCAAAATAGTATTTTCTTGCTACTTGTGAGCTATATTTAAGCATGTTAGGAGCTAAACTAGCCTATGACCCAAAAATAAAAGTTGTTGCCCTACTCAAATACTACAACTTTGATTTAGTGAACACATCCAAGCAAAGTCTCTATGACATAGTTAAACTTAGGTCAAACATACCACTTTCAAATGATGACTTACACTATATCTATGTCTTAGAGACCAAACTAGCCTTAGTCATGAATACCAAAGTTGTTCCTAATGACATTCTAAACATGTTTAATGTATTCCTAAGGTCACACAAGCATTTCATACATTGGTTACATATTTTACTTCCTAGGTCAACATGCATACCATCACTTAGGAGCTTAATTAGACAAAGTGATCTACATGAACAATGTTCCATTAGTCATCCCAAGTGTAGCTAAGGTGTTTTAGGAATTAACATCAACCACTTACACTATTTCACACATGATCATAAGCATACACAAAGAAAACATAAAATAACAAGGCATGTTTCACATGTTTTAGTTGTATGTTTCATATGTAAAAGCTCATATATGAATGCTTGATGATTATGCTCATGCAATGCAAGTGAAATTATGCAAGCTTAACACCTAGGGTGTTACACTAGGAGGAAGCATACAACAAGATTCCCCAAATATTATGTGCAATGCATTACTACAACCTTGGCTTGAAATGGTTTGTAGACACCGGAGGGATGTATTTCGAGGACCCATTGAGACATGTCCTGCATTGTGTGTTCTAGTCGTTCGTGTAGATGCAACATGCATTCTAGTTTTGTTGGCCAGTCATACTTGTTGATGGCACTTTTCTGACCAGAAATTATAGGGCACCTTGATGATGGCTGCTGCTGTTGATTCGAAGGACCAGATAGTACCCATGGCTTTTGCTTTGGCAGAGGGAGAGAACAATGAATCGTGGTCATGGTTTATGCGGTTTCTACGTGTACAAGTGCTTGGCCCATCTCGCACTATATGTTTGATCTCAGACCATCACTCAGGGATTCTTAATGCTGTAGATGAACATATCGATGGGTTCCCACCTCTAGTGCATAGATGGTGCATGTGACATTTTGACACTAATTTCTAGCGGCGTCAGAGGAAGAAGGTGGTTTGTGACAAGGTAAAGACTCTACATTGTGTACATATAGAGCACTAGTTCAAGGAGACAAAGAGAGAACTAGACAAGATGGTAAACAAAGCGGGCAAGGCCTAGTTAGAGGCGCAGATGGAACATAAGGCTAAGTGGGCATTAGCATATGATGAGGGCAGTTTTTGGTATGACATCATGACCTCTGTTTGTAAAGAACCTGGTCACATGGCTAGCAGGCATAGAAGACGAGGGTAGTAGGTCCATACATAGAACTTGTTTATTTTCCTAGTGAAGTTGTTTAATATGTTTGTTAATGTTACTTTCAAAATGTACATGTGCTTTCATATTGTGTTCCTATTGCATAACATGTAGTTTAAATTTTGCAATGCTAGTTAATGTTAATTTTAATATTGTATTATTCATCACGTTTGTTCTAACCCTTTGTTTATCAATTTATACTAGGATGGCCCCTCCCATGCAGCACCCACCGTACCCCCTTCTTGAAGTGGATTACAACGACAAGCACCAAGCTCACATGTTGACCAACACCGATGCAAAGGTGTCCTTGCCTCCATTAAGGCCACGCACGCACACCAGGGCACACCAGTGGGATGAGCGTTACGCGCTGTACATACGGCATGCCGGCTTCCTTGAGCTTGTTCGCATTGTCCACTACAGTCTTTTGGCCCTTGACCCCATACTTCTCACTGCAGCTGTAGACAGGTGCGAGTCCCTTCATTCTCCGTAAACATTCTTATAACAAAATTGAGGTAACTAACAGTCATTCTATTTTCGTAATGCAACCTCACAGGTGGAGGCCTGAGACCCACATGTTCCACCTACCTTGCGGTGAGATGACCATGACCATGCATGACGTGAAGGCTATCTTTGGCCTTCGATTGGGGGGATTTTCAGTGATAGGTATAGTTGACAACGATCACCGGAGAGAGCTAGTGGCTCAATTCTATGGCTTTCTTCCATCGGACGACGAGGATGCAAAAAAATAAGTAAGCAATTGAACCCTATTTAATACTTGCATTGCTTTCCTGAATGCATCGCGTCTTATTATCTTTGGTGAATTTTAGGAAAACTTCTGATGTTTTGTCGTTGTTGTTCACAAAGCACTTCGATTACTTGCACCGACAAGCTTATGAGGCTAAGATTGATAGGTTTGCTAGAGTGTGGCTCTGGCACTTCCTTGGCACTTTCCTATTCTCGGATGCATCGACCAACACCATCAGCTGGATTTTCCTTGACATACTATGTCAGCCATGGGAGAACATAGCGATGTATAGCTAGGGCAGTGCGGTCCTAGCATGGACATATCGACGGCTATGCGTTGCCTACCATCACACCTTAGGGTTTGTGAGCCTTGATGGTTGCTCCTACCTACTCTAGGTTTGGTGTCAGAAAGATGGCCCACTAGGAGGCCCCTTCTTAATGGTTTGCCTGTAAGTACTTCAGTTCACTTATTACTTCGAAGCTATTACATATCATGAAATTATGATTGGCAAATTCATTGTCATGTTCAATGCAGCATTGCAACGGGTGGGATACACTGCCTACTGCTCTGTATATCTAGAAGAAAGCAGAGTTAGTTAGAAGGAATGTGAGGCGCTAGTACAGGGAGTACACGGACTATCTCGATGTCCTAACACAACACCAGGTTATGCTCTCTTTCATATCATACATGTGTCTTGTTGGATGTACACTATATCACAAGCTAACTCAATTACGAAATGTTCAGGTCACTTGGTGTCCTTGGGATGCTTTGAATCTCCAGTAGTACCTAAGTCCTATCACTAGGGAAGAGTCCGACAAGTATCACTACAATGTCCCTCTTATTTTCTTCCACGTGGTCGAGATCCACTTACCCATCAGGGTTTGGAGGCAGTTCGAAAGAATTATAGGCTACCCACCACCGCTTTACTCCATCAACCAAAAATTGCATGGGTGCATCATCGGACAACACAAAGTTACAATTGTGAGGTGTGCGTGTTGTAGAACTATGTATCGTTTTGTTGAAGGTTTGACCATAGGAAGAGGTACAAGGATAAGGATTGGTGCATGAAGCACTATGAGTTCATCCAGCTGTGGGAGACCAGGGAGCGGGGAGCAGCGAGCGGTCGATGTGGGTCCCCCACATGACCAGAACACCTTTGATGAGTACCTATGGTGGCTTCATAGGTCTACAAGGATGCATATCAATCCCTCCTACATTGAGGACATAATTGGCGAGGACTCAGAGGAAGATGTCATTGAAGATGTGTATGACATTGCCACTAGGGAGGAGACTCAACCACAGAGAGCCCCGCTTTAGAGATACGTGGTAAGATACTCGAATGCTACAATTTGTTATCCATTTGGCATTTACTAAGTGTACTAAAACAATCGAACCGCGTTTCTGTACCTAGGCCACACAATTGTCAAGGTTGTTCAATGAAGCAGCGTTTTGACTTCACAAGTCTAGAGGGCAGGGCCTAGGCGTTCTCTAGGCCTTTGTGGAGGTACATATAAACTTGTCCGTTTTGAAAATGTTCTTTTAGTCCCAATGCGCTTGGTGAATAATTTTTCTTTAACGTCTATTGATGCAGAAAGTGAAGCAGAGTTGTAGGAAGCTAGATTAAAAGTTGAGCTACATGGATACTCCATGGGAGGAACCCGACTACCCGACACGGTTTGGTGGCATAGCTTTGGCTTCTTTGAGGACACCAGTCTGTTCTTCTGAGCCGATGACAGGTGCGACTTCCGCTATGTGTACACCACCCCACCATAGCGCTGGGAAGGGCCCTGCAGAAGAGGACGACTAGTGTAATGAGGACGATGAAGACGATGACTATGCCACGGGCTTCTGCATACACCACCACCAGCAGGACCCTTAGCACATGGATGTGATTGGCATGTCTTAGCTAGGTGGTGCCCCGCTTGGTACCCAACGAGACAAGCAGATACTAACAAGGCTACATTTTTTGAATACCTAGCATGTATGAACTAACAATGCTAAAGATTATAACTAATCTTGCCTATATTATACTTGTAGGGTCCTAGTGACGCGCAATAGTTCCACCGATAGCCCGGCGACGCGACCGCATGGACGTTGCACTACAAGGATTCACCTCTAATGTCACGCCACACGTTTGCAACACCAATAATTTGGTTGCCATAGGGGGTCGTATTGCAACCTTTCCGTAAAATGGTTGCAATATATGCCTATAATGCAACAGACTAAATGTGTTGCAATATGTGTAGTTTGTCGTTGCAACAGGCGTGTACTATTGCAACCATTTTAGAATTGTGTTGCAATTAGTTGGCATTATTGCCATGTCGCTTTAGAGTTGCATTAGTATTGATTTTCGTTGCAATTATTTGGCGTTATTGCAACTATATTGGATTTGGTTGCTTTTGCTTGTAACTATTGCCATGGTTGTTCTACGTTGTAATAATTTTCTGTAGTGTTGCAATTGCTAGGTGGTTATTGTAACAAAAATTCTAAATGCATGCAATAGCATGTTCCTATTGCCATGGTTTTTTGGGTTGTAATAATCTTTTGTGGCATTGCAATTTTTAGGTACTTATTACAACTACAATCCTAAATGGATGCAATATCATGTTACTATTGCCACATTTTTGTGTTGCTATAGACTAATGTATTTGGTGGGCCTTTCTTTGTCTAGGACCCAGCAGCGTATGTGAGCATCATGTTGGTTAGAGATGTGCATGGCTCTCTCCATCAATCGATCTCTCTCTAACACAATACACACGCCACACCCTAGAAGACGTGGAAGAAGCGACAGAGCGCAGCGACTCTTCCCATTGATCTGGTCAATCACATGAGAAGCTAGCGCCAGCGCCACGTTTATCATGTTACTATTGCCATGGTTTTTTTTTGTGTTGCTGTAGACTAGTGTGTTCGTTGCAATAATTCGTGACCAAAATATTTAATACTATGCAACGCTATGTACATCATAAAGTCATACTAAAATGTTTATAAATAAAACTAGTAGTAATACAACACCGAAGGCCAACTTTAGAGAAACAAAAACCAAAGAAGCACCGATAGATAGGCATATATGTCCATACCAACTACCCCACTTTTACTCTTATTTTTTGTCACACCCGATTTTAAGGATAAAATGAGATGCATAATCTTATGTGCGCCTAGAGATCAGTCACACACATAAGTCAATAAATTATAGATAGTATCATCATAAGTGTTTATTACATCACGTATAATAAGACAGAGTCTTCACATAAATGTAGCGGAAGTATAAAGAAAAATCCCTCGCGGAAGCTCCATATCACACGGATGTCAACTGGTTGATCACAAGTCTAGTAATCCTGAGAAAAGTCATCATTACCATAGCCATCTGTTATCCATCCAGGATTTTTATCCAAATAATGAAAACAAACAAGTGTAAGTATGTGTCGTACTCAACAAGTGTAACATGGGGTTCATGAGGCTCAAAAGGCTTGACATAGGTTTAACAGCATTCAGCTTTTAGTTGTCACAATTTTAGCATAAGAGTACCAACAAGTTGTTTTAATCCCAAAGTAAAACACATGATCAATGTAAACATGAATAATAAATAGCATAAATGGATAATTATTAGTGATCATCTATTCCATAAGGGTCCAAGGCCGCTCATGACTATGAGCATAGCTAATATACTAGTTTTACACTCTACAGAGGTTGTACACTTTCATTGTGAGTCATGATATCCATATGCCCGAGTTAATTACTCCCAAAACACTTCCAAGGTGAGCAGACAGGGTTCACTATGAAGCCTTTCAAAGATTCATCTAACAAGTTAGGGCCATTAGATTCACTCCGCAAATAGATGTAGAGCCCCCTTCCTGATGGCACAATCATGGTTTAATTGAGCACTAGCAAAGTTACCCAATGCATATCCCATAGGAGACAAGGTATAAGTTCAATTCTAGGGAATCCCTATGAAGGTGACACATGCAATATGAATTAAATGTATTAAAGTTGATAGGAAACAAGGATGATCCCATGCTATACTTGCCTTGAATAAAGTGTTCCTGCTGATCTTGCTCGTTAAAGTAGTACTCTTGATCACCCACGAATTGCTCATCGTCTATACTCGATAATCACAGCAACATACAAGCACCCAGAAGCAATCATGCATAGCAAACAATGACAATAGATAAGAACAGTACACCAATAGCATAAAAACAAGATAAAAAGTTTGTAAAACAAATCTATGTCTTGCTATGAACACACAGATGCGAAGATCACAAAAATCAGAGCTAAAACAAAAAAATTATGAATTAAACAAGATTTCCTTTAATAAAATAATAGATTAAATCTAACCTTGAATTTTTTAAAAGTTGAAAACATACTTAACAGTAGTATGAACATGTAGGATTACTCAATTATGAACCTAACGCAACTTGAACGGATCAAATCAGAGTTCAAACAAAGATTTTATGGCTATAACAAGATTAGTGGCAAAACTGTAAATAGATGAAAACAAAATTTGGATCCAACCGAAGAAACTACGTTTTCAAAATAAAAAAAACATATTTTAGGAATACGCTTTGGACCGTGGGTTAACACATAGAAAACTTCAGGTGCTTGTTTGCAAAAAGGCCAGTCGAACTGGTATCAATGAATGCAGGCCGTTAGATCACGATCTAACGATTCAGAACAGATCGGGCAGGGAAATAGCAACGCCGACTGGCCGGCGGCGCCATTGATGGAGTTGGGTGGCGCAAGTGGTTTATGGCCATGGTCCACAAGGAAACAAACCGAGGCCATTGGAAGATAGAGGAGAAAGTAGGGAACTCGGCTAGATGGCTTACCGGAGTGCGGAGCGACGGAGGGCGGCACTCGGCTTGGTGAAACGGGCGGTGATGGCGGCGCTAGGGTTGCATGGTACGGCATCTTGATGAAGGTGGCTGTGGCTTTGGAGCTCAGAATTGGAAGGCACATGCGCGGGCGGCCGCTATTTAAGGCCCTGGAGCCTTGGGAGGCATAGCAAGGCGATGCGTAGCAGCGGCGGAGGCAATCGTTTCTGAGGCAGTCACGCGTGGGGGAAGAGAAACAGTGCGCGGTGCAGTGCTGGGCCTCAGCTAGGCCGGCCTACTGGAGAGAGGAACTTAGCCGCGACAGATGAAAGGGAGCTAGTGCTGGGCAGCTCGGGCCAAAAGCCAAGAAGGGAAAAGAAAAGATAAAAATTCATTTTCTATTTTCTGAAACACCATTTCAAATCCGATTTAGACTCAAATTTAAATCCTTTTGCAAATTTTAATCAACCCAAGCATCACAAAAATAGGTATGCATCAGCATGAATGCACAAACATGTATGTAGACCTTATATTTGATTTTATTTTTAATGAAATTATTATTTTTCTAAATTTAAATGCTCACAAAATACATAAATAAATCAAATTTACCTATTTTAAATTGATGCAAATTTTAGGGTGTTACAATTCTACCCCCTTAAAATGAATCTCATCCCCGAGATTCAGACAATGCTTACTCAAAAAGCTGCGGGTATGTTTTCCTCAAATCCTCTTCTCTTTCCCAAGTAGCCTCATCTTCTGTATACCGATTCCACTGAACATTACACATCTTTATAACTCGGCTCCTCGTAACCCTTTCTGCCATTTCCAAAATCCTTACCAGAAATTCCTCAAGGTGAGATCTTCCTTAACTGTAAGCTCCTCTAACGGTATCTGCTCCTCAGGTACACGCAAACACTTCTTTAATTGAGACACATGGAACACATTATGTACACCTGACAAACTCTTGGGCAATTCCAACTGATAAGCCACTTCACCATGTCTCTCTAAAATCTTGAAAGGCCTAATATACCTTGGTGCTAATTTTCCTTTCATGTTAAACCTTCTTGCACTTCTCATTGGTGACACTTTTAGGTAAACATAATCCTCTATTTCAAAAACCAATTCTCTTCTTCGAGTGTCAGCATAACTCTTCTGTCGAGACTGTGCCACTCTCAAGTTATCCCTAATCATCCTTACTTGCTCCTCTGCGTCTCATAAAACATCCGGTCCAAACACTTGAGTTTCTCCCGTTTGATTCCAAAACAATGGGGTTCTGCACTTTCATCTATACAAAGCTTCAAAAGGTGCCATATTGAGACTCTTCTAATAATTATTGTTATACAAGAACTCTGCATAAGGCAAACTCTTGTCCCAACTTTTACCGTACTACAACGCACAAGCTCTCAACATGTCCTCTAAAATCTAATTAGTTCTCTCAATTTGTCCATCTATCTATGGGGGATATGTTGTGCTAAAATTCAACTTTGTTCCCAATGAACTATGTACTTGTTGCCAAAAATGAGACGTAAAGTGAGTACCTCGATCAGACACAATTTTCTTAGGAACTCCATGTAGACACACTATCTTCTCCATATATAATTGGGCCAACTTCGGTCCTTTATAATGAGTCTTGACCAGTATAAAGTGAGCAACCTTAGTTAATCGATCCACTATCACCCATATTAAATCATAATCTCTCTGAGTGCGTGGTAACCCAACAATAAAATCCATACCAACTTCTTCCCACTTCCATTCTGGTATCTTCATTGGTTGCAATAATCCTACAGGTCTTTGATGTTCCACTTTAACTCTTTGACATATATCACATATAGCAACATATTCAGCCACATCCCTCTTAAGTCCATACCACCAATACTTCTCTTTCAGATCCAAATATATCTTGGTACTCCCGAGATGAATAGAGTAAGCAGACTCATGTGCCTCACGAAGAATTGGATCTTGTATAGCCTTATTCTCAGGCACACATAGTCTTTTCCTAAACCACAGAGTTCCATTATCGTCCATATGGAATCCTGGTGACTTACCAATCATTATGTTCTCCGTGATTTCCTTTAACCTCTTATCCTGTAACTGACCCTTGCATATCTCTAGCTCTAATGTCGGCTCTATCACCAACTCTACTGCATTAGTGATGAAACCCAAGTTTAAATGCTTAAGTTTAGCACACAACTCACTTGACATAGATGCCACTTGTACCTCATTGGCGTAACTCTTCCTGCTAAGAGCATCGACAACAATGTTCGCCTTTCTAGGATGATAGTGTACTTCCAAATCATAATCCTTAATCAACTCTAACCATCGTCGCTGTCTCAAGTTCAGATCTATCTAAGTGAAAATATAATTTAGACTCTTGTGATCAGTATAGATATCACTCTTATGTCCGATAAGATAATGCCTCTATATTTTCAAAGCATGAACCACTGCTGCTAATTCCAAATCATGAGTAGGATAGTTTAGCTCATGCTTTCTCAACTGTCGGGATGCATAGGTCACTACTCTTCCTTCTTGCATAAGAACACATCCATGACCCTGACGAGATGCATCACAATAGATAGAGAAATTCTTGTTCAAATCTGGCAAAACCAATACTGGAGCTGTAGTCAACCTCTTCTTCAATTCTTCAAAGTTAGCCTGGTACTTATCAGACCACACAAACTTAGCATTCTTCTCCAACAGAGCTGACATAGGCTTGGCAAGCTTAGAAAACCCCTCTATGAACCTCCTGTGGTATCTAGCCAATCCCAAGAAACTATGAATCTCTCCCACATCGGTTGGTGGTTTCTAGTTCAACACATCTCTCACCTTGCTTGGATCTACCGCTATTCCACCATTAGAGACAACATGGCTTAGGAATAAACTTCCTTCGACAAAAACTCGCACTTGCTTCGTTTAGCATACAACTTGTGTTCCTTGAGCTTCTACAAGACCAACCTTAGATGTTCAGCATGCTCTTCTTCTATTTTGGAGAATACCAACATATCATCGATAAATACCACCACAAACTTATCCAAAAACTCCATGAACACCTTATTCATCAAGTATATAAAGTATGCAGGTGCATTGGTCAATCCAAAGGACAAAATGGTGTACTCATACAAACCATACCTCGTAGTAAAAGCTGTCTTGGGTATGTCAGTTGCATGAATCTTTAGTTGATGATAACCAGAACGAAGATCAATCTTAGAGAAAACACAAGCACCTCTCAACTGATCAAACAAGTCATTAATTCTAGGTAGCGGATACTTGTTCTTGATAGTAACCTCATTTAGTGACCGATAATCAACACACATCCTTTGGGTACCATCCTTCTTATCAACAAATATAACCGGTGCTCCCTAAGGTGATGAACTAGGACAAATGAAACCTTTCTCCTGTAACTCATTTATTTGTTTCTTAAGTTCCTATAATTCATTAACCCAAATTCTATATGGACGCTTAGCTATAGGTGCAGTTTTAGGTAATAATTCAATAATAAACTCAATGTCACGGTCAGGTGGCATACCTGGCAAGTCATTGGAAGCACATCTAAAAACTCATCCACTACTGGGTCCTCCTTTTTGACACGATCATCAAGCTGGTTCACTATGGCTATCGGCTGAGCTTGTACTACAACATCGACACTAATTCTATCCCCATTCGGTGTGGTCACAACAACTACCTTCTCCTAACACTGAATTACTGCCCGGTTTTGCTTCATCCAATCCATACCCAGAATCACATCAATGCCAGATGTTCTCAACACAATGGGGCTCACTTTGAACTCTACCCCCCTTAAGGATAGACTAGTCGAAAGACAATGATAAGAAGTTTGCATACTACCTCCTGGCGAGTTTACTAATATGGGATTTTGCATGGCACATAAGGGTATGCTATGCGTTCTAACAAATGATTGTGATATGAAAGAATACGAAGCTCTAAAATAAAAAAGAACAGTGGCAGGAGTGGAATTGACATCAAACGTATCGAGCATGACTTCTGGTTCCACAAGCGCTATCTCTGTAGACACATGATTCACCTTTCCTATGTTGGGTGCTGGCTTCTTATGACTATTCTGCCTCTGTGGGGTCTGCTGGTTTGGCTTCTCAGGGTAGCTATACGACAGGTGACCCTCTTTACCACAACGAAAACACTAGTTAGGAGTGCTAGGGGCAGTGGTCTTCATGGGAGTGTTGTTAGGCGCTCCCTATCATGGTGTCTACGGGCCACTCTGCTACTGACTCTGCAGACACTGCTGGAACTAGTTGCGCTAAGGGTACTGACCATGGTTCCACTGATTGGGTGGTCCCAGGTACCTCTGCTGGAAGCCTTGTTGAGGATTGGTGCGTAGATGAGTATTGCTTCCAGAGACCTATCCCTGAAGCCTCCTCTTCTTGGCCTCTATCTCTTTGCGTTTATTGTCAATAACAATAGCATGGCTTACCAGCGTCTAAAAATTAGGGTATGTATTGGACATAAGATGGAGTTACAGACCATCATACAGACCCTTGAGAAAGCGACGCTGCTTATTAGCATCATTAGCCACCTCATTCAGAGCATAACGTGACAACTGAGCAAATTTGTCACGATACTCAGCTACAGACATAGATCCCTGTTTCAGAGCCCTGAATTCCTCCTGCTTTAGCTCTATCAATCATTCAGGTATATGGTAAGATCTAAAATTCTCTCTAAACTCCTGCCAGGTGATAGGAGGAGCATTAGTGGGACATCCATACTCAAATGCCTCCCACCAGTCTTGAGCTTCTCTCTGGAGTTGTCCTAACATGTACAACATCTTCTACAGGTCATCGCACTATGCTATGTTGAGTTGCTTTTCCAATGCATGAAGCCAATCATCTGCTTCTAGTGGATTAGTGGCATATGAAAACACTAGGGGCAGCCCTTCATGAATTCACCATGCTTATCACGCGGTGCTCCACCAATTGGTTGATTCTGCTGATTTTGCACCAGAGCTTGTATAAGTTGTGTCTACACTGCCAGAAGCTGCTCAATAGTAGGTGGCGGTGGTGGTGGTGGATGTGGGGGAACACCTCCACGACCTCAGCCTCTTCCTCTTCTAGACACCTGACATCCAACACAATATTCAAAATTTAGAGATTTCCAAGTTATAGACACTTATAGAGATATAGAATACATTCTAAAAATTTTATAAGCAAATTTCAATGAACAAGCAAGACTTATCCTTGCAATACAATGTTTTTTGCATGGTATAAGCATTTTCAATGAACAAGAGGATTCAAAAGCAAAAATTCACTACATTAACATGTCCAATCATGCATCTCAAACATGCGAACCATCACTCCAGGCATGGGATGCTGAAGCGATGGTTGCCTCTGCAGCATCAGTATGGCTATAACGTCTTCTAAAACCTGCAAGATGTACTAATGAGCTTAAAATAACCAAATATGGATAATAACAAGTGAAATAATCTTTTCTGAACATGATTATTTTTAGAAGAATCTTAAAAAAATAGGCTTTCTTGTGGGAGTATAACAGATCCACCAATTCATTATAAAGATCATACCACATAAACATTAATAATTTAGAAGTTATCATGCAAACTATTTTGATTAAGACTTATGCCAATCATGAACTTTGAATACTAACCGAATAGTGATTGAAGCTCACACCCTTTGGCCTATGTCAGGAGATGAACAAACATGTAATAGAACCATTCAATTTATAAGAGCACAAGTACAATGGCAGCCACAGAGCGGTCGCACTTTCATACTTGAGCCCATATAAACTCGGTAGTCCATCGAGTACCACGAAGGGTCTCGATTCATCGCCAACATATAACCAAGATCGTACATGATTCAACATACATGCCACATGTTACATAGAGTTCACAAATACATTGCCATACATCAGAGTGTGATTAAAGTTATTACAAACCAAGTTCAAATAAAGTAGTAGCAGAAGCAAAGTAGTTTTTAAACCAACATCTCACACCATTGTTCAAATACTTGCCAGACTATGATCACAACCCACAAAAGCATCATAGCTTAGATATATAAACAGAAGAGCCTTGCCCGGGCCTACTCCTCGTCCACCGTGGGACATAAGCAGTTCTTACAATAGCCATGATAAACAATGTTATCTACAACAAGTGGGAAAATAAACCCTGAGTACAAGAAGGTACTCAGCTAGACTTACCCATCATAAACCAAAATAAAGTGACTCCAAGGATCATGCAAGGCTTTATAAGTGGAGCTAGCTTGACAACATTTTGCATAAAAAGCCACTAATTCAGCTATACATTTTATAATTCGGTCATCAAGTTAATTATAGCTATTCATCTATAGATTAGCAACTAACCTGTGCCAAACATGTGGTATATCCATAGTGATAGAACAATAGTAACCATAGCAATTTATTATATCATTCTCAGAACCATTCCACTTGCCATTATCACTACAATAGAAGGAAGCTCAGTTAAGTTTCTCACTATCTGAGAGAGACAATGATTCGAATCGACTGCAACCAGCTGGGCAGTATTCCTAACACAAACCTAGGTCTACCAGCCACGGTAGCCTTAGGTCACCTTTGGTACAACTTAGGTCCAATTTGCGGGTTCGATCAGCGCCGCACCCTCAGGGACACTACCAGATGCCAGGTCGATCAGGACTCTAACCTGCCCTTGGCCTCACACTGGCTCCCCGCATATCCTTACTACCTCCAGTGTGCGTACTTTGACAGAACGAGGCCCGACCTGAGTTGAGCTACTCAGCTTCACGGTCGGAATGAGTTATTCGGCCAGCTAAGTGGGAGGCATGCGTTCAAAATGACCGATGACCAACAATGATGCGGTTCTTAATCAGCATAGACATAATCACATGAGTCAACCTACAACATAGACTCCATTCGGCCTCAATTTACAATCTTCCATGGTTCTTTTATACGATAGCAAATATAGCCAACCGTGGTTTAGTGTCCACCTATATCTCGCAGGTGACAGGAAATCACCCGACTTCTACCGAGCTAAGCATTGCTAAGAAATTATTCGATCCTAGACCTACATTGGATTCAAGGTATATTTCTAGACAAGATAGTTCTATGCATCAAGTGTTTCCGATCAACTCTTATAACCTAATGCATCAAACATAAAGGACTCAAGTGATATTTTATAAAATATAGGAGGCTTATAATGCTCCGGGGCTTGCCTTTCAGGAAAAAAGTAGGTCGGTGGTCAGGGCACTCTGGAAGTTCCTCAATATCTGGCTCCTTGCCTTCGGGAGCTGCTAGTTGTGGTGTCTCCTGATTCTCCTCCGCCTCTTCTTCAAATTCCAGTAGGGTTACTCTTTTGGGCGATCCTATATGTATGAGCATGAAATAAGATATCATGGATGCATATATAATGACATGGATGATATGATATGATAAAATTCACACTCAAAAGTGTCCTTAATAGTAATGTATTAAAGTGATAACACGATAAATTTTCTTTTACCGAGTAGGTGCATATCTCTTCTCTAGTAATTCAACAAACACCTATTTAAAACATTTTTTGGACTGCAAGACAGCAACCACTTCTTTTGACCATAAGGAGTTATACACATCCAAACAATATGGTTGTGGGCTTTCTAGAAATCTTATGAAATTGCCTACAACTTTCTTTTAATCATCTTAAGGTGATTCAGTAGCTATCTAGGTCAAACAATTCAATCTTCCAGATCTGTCCAGAGGACAAGCAAATCTGATAGCAAACTTCTAACAGCTATAAATCTTAGACCATTTAGCCTATAGCTATGAAATTTTAGTACAAGCAATATGAGTAAGTTTCCTACAAGTTTAACAGGAAAAATAGCTATCATCATGAATGTGTCAACACAACAGAAACTACTCCTGCAGCCATCTAGTTGAATTATAAAGCAATGATTAAGTAGCTGCCTATAACCAATCAATTCTAAGCACAACTACTAATATCAACAGATCATATGCATCACAACCACCATAGAAAACATTATGGTTAAGCCCAAATAATTTACTTATGTGCATTTATTAATTTCCTTATATAATAAGGTGATTTAAAGGATAAATATTTCCAATGCTCAATAAATTTTGATAAAATTAAAGTAGCCTATATCTGACCCCAATAGTCTACTATACAAATGTTATGCCATTTGGATAAGTATAGCAACCTCTAAAAATGATAAGTTGTATAGGCTTATTTTAGCAAAAATAGTTTAACCTAGTGAAAAACTCCGCCTATGGTGGGGCACCTTTGGTGTCCCAGCATAGCAGGTCCCAAGCCCTGGTAAAGGAGGAGGGTTATGTTAGGCGTGGCGAGCCAATGTAAAAACTTAGCCACTTAAATGGAGATGAAACCCGAAAGAAAATCATTGGGGCGTAACCCTCTTAGCGACGCGCCATATCGAAACCCAGGTATGGTGTTAAATGGGCAAGGGCCGGGTTGTCACCCCCGTGACGCGCCGTGTCGTGATCTGGGCATGGTGTCAAGTAACCAAGGATCGGGTCGTCGCTTCCTTAGTGGCGCGCTACATCGGCGCCCAGGTATAGTGAAAAATGAGCAAGGGTCTTTGCATCAGAGTCGATGGGTGCGAAGGGTAAGGAAGCTAGTCGAACCAACTAGGATCCGTTTAGGTAGTTGGAATGTAGGGTCACTTACAGGTAAGTTAAGAGAATTAGTTGATACCGCGACTAGGAGGCGTCTAAATATATTATGCGTTCAAGAGACTAAATGGAAGGGTCAGAAGGCGAAGGAGGTGGACAATACAGGTTTCAAGCTTTGGTACACAGGGACAGTCATGAATAGAAATGGAGTAGGAGTTTTGATTGATAAGAGTCTCAAGAATGGTGTGGTGGGAGTGAGAAGGCAAGGAGATAGGATTATCTTAGTCAAGCTTGTCGTTGGTGATATGGTCTTGAACGTAATTAGTGCGTATGCCCCCCAAGTAGGCCTCGACGAGAGTGCTAAGAGACAGTTCTGGGAAGACTTAGATGGCCTGGTTAGAGCTATACCTAGTAGTGAGAAGCTTTTTATAGGAGGAGATCTTAATGGGCATGTAGGTACTACAAGCGCAGGTTTCGAGGCAGTTCATGGAGGTTTTGGGTATGGTAGTAGGAATCAGGAGGGGGAGAAAGTTCTAGACTTCACGGTAGCTTTTGACCTGATGATAGCCAACACTTTCTTTAGAAAAAGAGAATCTCATCTAGTGACCTTCAGTAGTGGACAACACTGTAGCCAGATTGACTTTGTCCTCACAAGAAGAAAGGACAAATGAGCATGCTTGGATTGCAAGGTGATACCAGGGGAGTGTGTTGTTTCTCAACATAAGCTGTTGGTGGCAGATTTTCGTTTTCAGGTGCGTGCCCGTAGGGATAAACAAGCTAAGATTGAAAGAACAAAGTGGTGGAAACTAAAAGGGGAGACGTCAGAGGTATTTAGCGAAAGGGTTATCAAAGAGGGCTCTTGGAAGGAAGAAGACGACATAAACAATATGTGGGACAAGATGGCAACCAACATTCGGAAGGTAGCCTTAGAGGTGTGTGGAGTAACCAAAGGAAGGGGACGCGAGGCTAAAGATACTTGGTGGTGGAACGAGGAAGTCCAAAGGGCTATTAAGGAGAAGAAAGAATGCTATAGACGCTTGTACCATGACAAGAGTGTGGACAACATAGAGAAGTATAAGGTGGCAAAGAAGACTGCAAAGCGAGCTGTAAGTGTGGCAAAGGGTAGAGCGTACGAGGATCTTTACCAACATTTGAGTACGAAGGAAGGAGAGAAGGACATTTATAGGATGGCTAGGGTTCGTGAGAGAAAGACACGGGACTTCAACCAAGTTAAGTGCATTAAGGATGAAAGAGAGCATCTCTTGGTAAAGGAGGATGAGATCCAACATCGATGGCAAGAGTATTTTGACAAATTGTTCAATGGTGAGAATATGGACACAACCTTTTAGTTGGATGACTCTTTTGATGACACCAATAGGCGCTTTGTGCGGAGAATCCAAGAATCTAAGGTCAGAGAGGCGTTGAAAAGGATGAAAGGAGGTAAGGCAATGGGACCGGATGGTATCCCAATCGAGGTGTGGAGATGCCTCGGGGACATAGCTGTAGTGTAGTTAACCAAGCTGTTCAACCATATTTTTTGATCAAACAATATGCCTGATGAGTGGAGGAGAAGTATATTGGTACCGATCTACAAGAATAAAGGGGATATTCAAAGTTGTACAAATTACTGGGGAATTAAGTTGATGAGCCATACTATGAAGCTGTTGATGCAAAAGTGATCTGCAAACACAAAGGGCTAATACCCGAATCGATATCCAAAGCGTGCCAGTCGATTTGACCTGCTAATCGACAAGGATGAAGATACGAACACTTTGGTCCTGACAACAGCGATACGCCCGGAAGTCACGGCCAAGAGGTGCTCACGCGGAACTCGAGAATCGCCGAAGGTCGCACTGAAGTGATGCAGCTCGCCAAATCAATGAGAACTCGTAAAAAGGAAAAATATGCAAATTGACGAAGTCGCCGAAAAGTAAGTAGATGCAAATAGGAGTAAAAGTTGGTTTTGATATTGATTCATATTGTCTATTACATTGCCCCTTACTCCATATTTATACCCTGATCTAAAGAGACACAACCAAACACAACTAGGACACCAATCCTATATCTAAGGAAACACGTGACTCTTACACGAATCATAACCTAACAAATACAGAAAAGGAAATCAACTCCTATCTATTTCCCTGTCCGCCTCAATTACGATGGAAATCTCACTGTCCTCCTTCCCATCGGCATACTCCCTGCTTCATCGGCAGTAGTCTTCAAGTCTTCCTTCATCGGCATACTCCCTGTTTCATCGGCAGTAGTCTTCAAGTCTTCCTTCATCGGCATACTCCCTGTTTCATCGGCAGTAATCTTCAAGTCTTCCTTCATCGGCATACTCCCTGTTTCATCGGCAGTAATCTTCAAGCCTCCTTTCATCGGCATCGACAATAACTCCTCCAACCTCATCGGCAACGCCCGAGTCCAAATCAACCTTTCCATCGATCATCACCAGCTATCGGCAACCATTTTTACAAACTGGCTTTCATTGGCTATCAAAGTATTCAATAACTTTCCCCTTGCCGATTAGTCCACTCCGATTATTTTGACACGTGCAAAAAACGGTGTCAACACATGCCCCCCAATTTCGGAGTATAAAACCATTAATGCTCCGAAATTTACTCCAGATAACGCTTGCCTTTGCCCAATTACCGTAACTCATTCTCCAAGCCAAAACTTGATTTGTTATCAAATCCAATCAAATCTAATCTTGATTCACGCACTTCAGTAAATATCGCACAATCGCCAACCACTCTTGCCTTGATTATGATTGAGATACCAAAATAATAACCCGTCGGCAAGGTCTTAACATGATAATGCTGCCATTTTCAGAATTAAAATATCATGTATCGATATCCCTTCCAAGTCATGATTACTTGTTATCAACTCATCTGTACAATCCCCTGATTATCGCGCGAATAGTTACCATATCCCTCTGCACCGCCTTGACCTATATGCGCGCGTCATAGAGATAAGTCCAAAATACCCTTATTCTGGGCGGCTTATAAATAGATTTCTCCGGAACCCTCATTTTCTATCTTCAGCCTCCAATCCTTGGCATTCTCTCTCTCCGGCGGCGACTCCGACGAACAACCGCGCGACCTCAACCAACAAGAACCCTTCTCCGGCGCTAACTTCAAGTTCCCGGCTCGTATTTCCACCTTCCTCAAGATAATGGCCATCAACTTCGACGTTCCCGCGGTTCGCTCCACTTCCATTACCTTTTACTTTGATCTTTTTGCAAATTTATTCACTTGGTGATTTTTCCTTTCTTCTGTTTTCTGGATTCCATAACCTTAGGAACTGCGCAACAAATTAATTATCCCAACCGATCAGTCGCACGTCCAATGCCTTGGACCAATGGGCAACCCAGATCCAACCGATCTGATCAACGCAGAGGTTAACAGAATTCCCTTTAGAGCCCAAAATTTCTCTCTGAATTTGTGGAAAGACACATTCCGATCTTGGCCCAAAACCACCAAAGGGTGGAAAGATTGGTATTTGAGGGTTAATAGATCGATGCAAGTATACTGGGCAGAACGAAGGTTAGACCAATGTATCAGGCTCTCTATTGCCGATATGCAGAAAAATGAATCAATGATAATTGCAGCTGCTTATTTCTGGTCAGATACGACCAATACTTTTATGTTTGGACATGGCCCAGCTACTCCTACCCTTGCCGATGTCCACATGCTTACTGGCTTGGACATCTCAACTGCCGATGAAGGCTCCATCTATGGTAGAAAGCCTGAATATAGAGTGAATACCCGTAACATCGGCGGTTGGACAGGATATATTCAAGAATACCAGAAAACCGGGACACCTAGCCAGAGGGAACATGCCACATTCCTGAATATGTGGTTAGAAAAATTTATCTTCTGTGGTCGATCAGTAGGACCAACCAACGCCTTCCTCCCTGCAGCTGAACTTTTGGCTAATGGCGTAAGGTTTCCTCTTGGCCGATACCTTCTGAGCTCCACCTATCATCTTCTTCACCAAGTGTCTCAGAAACTTTTGCTTGGCGAACCCATCGGCAACCTGGGAGGCCCGTGGTGGTTTATCAACATGTGGCTGAATGCCCATATGCACAAACGTTTGCAATGGGACTTTTTTGCTCAACAATTCCCACGAGAAATTGCTGAAGATTATGTGCTCGGGGATGATGAATCGGCAACACGCTCACCCCTCAATTTTGGTGAAGCCATAATTGTCCTTCCTGGAACAGAAGCCAACGAAGACCAAATCGGCAGATTCTTTCAAAGCTTCTATAATGGTCTTTCTCGTGATCATAGGGCTTGGGTGCCTTATATCGACGAAGAAAACAGATTCCCCCTTCTTTTCAACTTTGCCGATGACACTCTGAATCAAGATAATGAGCTCATGATGGCTATCATTACTCCCAGGGCAATTCCAGTAAACACATTCGGTAGCGGGAAAAATACCAACATTACATATGAATTCTACAACCCATCGGCAGTATCCCGCCAATTGGCTTTTGGGCAACTGCCAATCAAACTCTGCTTTGCCGATGTGATCAAACCCAGGGAAACAATCACCTGCGGAACAGACTGGAACAAGGTAGTACAACTTTCTCCTGATGCCGATACTACAGATGTTGATATATCCACCTGGACACCAATATCTTTCATCACCGAGTCATACAAGCAATGGTGGCAAGAGTGGAAAGAGCAACTGTTCGCAACTTCTGCTCACACATATCGGCACATGATCGACCCTGAATATGCCATCCCTGACGACGCGGTAAGTTTCCTTTAACTCCCTTCTGCTTTTCCCTTCATTTATCAGTAACTGATTCCCTTGTAACAGGTTAACAACCCAGCACCATCGGTGAGCAAAAGTGGGAAACCCTTCAACCTCCGGCCTGTTTCCCCAACATCGCCGATCGGCTACAACGCTCCCACCTTAGCCGCTTTGACCCACCAGAAGATTCGTACCAAGACCATCACTTCTAAGTCCAAATTGGCTACATCCAGGGCTACCCCATCGGCCGCTGCTACAACCTTGGTCAAAGCCTTTAAGGTAACAACCTTGTTTATTTTCACTTATGCCGATCACAAACTATATTAACCTTAATCATCAGGGGGTAAGAGCTGCTACTGGATCGTCATCGGCAATTCCGCCGATATCAAGCACCACTCCTTCAGAGGTAGCTTCTTGACTTTACATTTTATCTGTTAAATATCATATCTCACACTTGTTTTACAGCAACAATTGGGTACATCGGCAAACGTACCAGATGCCCAAGCTTCACAACCAACAAGTGTCGATGCCCCCCAGCCAATCGTTGCCGATGTCCAAGCAAAGCGCAAAGCTTCAACAGATACTGAAGCACAGCCAAAACGACAAAGGTCTATGCCGATCCCTACATCTGCCCCAATGTCATCGGTCATCATACCTCAAGAGCCCACCACCGATGAAGTCACAGAGGATATCCCATCGGCAAGCTCAGCCGATCCACACGACATACTCCAGGTTGCTTCCTCCAGTCAAGCACAGGAAATTGCCTTGAAACAGGTAAACCGATCAACCTATCTGATTTTACAATACTCATACTTACCCCTGATTGATCTCCTTGTCTTTCTCTCAGGAACAAGATTCCCCGAACAGCCTATTTTCCTTTGCCATTGACATTTCTGACGACGATGGAGAGGAAACAAGTTCTTCCCTTGCACTGGGAACAATATCGGCAGAGACTAAATCCAAGTTGGAAACCCTCCTGAACTTGCTACAGCAAAGTACCGCCCAACTGGTAGATGACTCGGACCCCGCAAAGGCAATTTTCAAAACAATTCGTGGCCAGGTCCCTGCCGATGTTGAAGAAATACTCTTCCCAGCAGCTCACTTAGAAAGCCGTCAACTGCAATATCAACGGGCTGCTCAGCGCATTGCCGATAGAGCAGCTCAAGCTCAACTTAAAGGAGAGATGCTACAACTGAAACAAATCACTGATGAGAAGCACAAGGGCATCGTCAACTTGCAGACTTCGGGTGCTGCACTTAAGCAGAAAATCTTGGATCTATCGGCAAGGAAGGCAGCTCTATTGGCTGAATTGAAAGAAATCGATGCAGCCTTAACTCATGCTCAACAAGAAGAAAGCCAGCTACCCAATGCCGTCAAAGCCCTTCAGCAAGAAAGAGATATCCAAGCTCGCAAAGCTTTAGCCATGAAGAAGAAACTCAAGCCTGTGGAGGGTGCTGCCGATGACGATATCAAAGAAATGGAAGAAGCCGACCAGATTCGCCTGCGTGCGATATTAGCTATCCAATCCTTGCTGAACATGTAATCTTATTTATTGTATCGGCACTTTATGAGACATTGATACCCTTGCATAATTCTAGCCGATAGTACTGTTATCGGCACTTATACTTTTATGCATCTGTCCAGATACTAGGGTAATATTTCTTTAAATATTTTCCATTTAACGCTCTGGGAAACACAACCCCTTCGAGGGTTTCTAAAATATATGCATTACCAGGAATAGACTGATTTATCCGATATGGACCTTCCCAATTAGGAGACCACTTTCCAAACTTTGAACTTTTAGTCCCAATCGGTAAAATCAATTTCCAGACCAGATCTCCATCGGCAAACTCTTTTACTTTCACCTTCTTGTCATACCATCTAGCTACTCTTTTCTTATTTTCTTCAATACTAACTAAAGCCCTTAACCGATGACCCGCCACATCTTCCAACTCATCTTTCATAAGAGTATTATACTCATCGGCTGTCAGCTGATTTTGAGAACGTATTCGTCTAGAGCCAACCTTAATTTCCCAAGGCAACACTGCATCGTGTCCATATACTAACTGATAAGGCGTTACTTTGGTTGCACCATGGCATGACATCCGATATGACCACAAGGCTTCATTTAATACTGTATGCCACCTCCTAGGATTTTCTTCAATTTTGCGCTTAATGAGCTTGATGATCCCTTTGTTAGAAGCCTCAGCTTGACCATTAGCTTGAGCATAATATGGAGAAGAATTTAAAATTTTAATTCCCATACCTACAGCAAACTCATCAAATTCTCCTGACGTAAACATAGTACCCTGATCGGTAGTGATAGTCTGAGGAATACCAAATCGGTAAACAATATGCTCTTTCACAAAATCAATCATATTGACCGATGTCACCTTTTTTAAAGGAATTGCCTCAACCCACTTTGTGAAATAATCGGTAGCAACCAGAATAAATTTATGTCCTTTACTCGATGGCGGATAAATCTGACCAATGAGATCAATAGCCCATCCCCGGAACGGCCATGGTTTGATTATAGGATTCATAGCCGATGCAGGCGCTCTTTGAATATTACCAAACTTTTGACACCCCTGGCATCCCTTAAAATATTTAAAACAATCTTCAAGAATAGTCGGTCAATAGTACCCATTCCTTCTGATCATCCATTTCATCTTGAAAGCTGATTGATGTGCCCCACATACTCCTTCATGAATTTCACCCATCAAGCTTTTCGATTCATCATTGCTAACACATCTGAGTAAAACTCCATCTATAGTTCGATAATATAATTCATCATCGAGGAGCACATATTTGGTAGCTTGGAACCTTATACGTCTCTCAACCTTTCTACATGGATCCTTTAAATAATCGACAATCTCTTTCCTCCAGTCATCGGTATCAACTGCCGATGTTAGCACTTCCTGAATAGGCTAATACCCTGAAGCATGCTGAGCTAGTCGATTAGCTTCCTCATTATGCAATCGAGAGATATGTTCAAGACGAAAATCTCTAAATCCTTTCAACAATTGCAAACATCTTTCATAATACGAAATCAAAGCTTCACTTCGGCATTCATAAATTCCAGCCAATTGATTTATAACTAGCATAGAATCACCAAAGATTTCAACAACATCGGCACGTATCTCCTTCAGCAATTCTAACCCCTTTATCAAGGCTTGGTATTCAGCTTGATTATTTGTCGCTGTAGCAACAATCGGCAATGAAAACTCATACTTCTTTCCTTGAGGTGAAATTAACACAATGCCGATACCCGCTCCTTCACCACATGTGGACCCATCGAAGAAAAGTGTCCAGGGAGCAATCCCCAGAGAATCCACCGTGTTACAATGCTGAGTGACAAAATCAGCCATCACTTGCCCTTTAACTGCCTTAGTTGATTTGTAGCGTAGTTCAAATTCTGATAGTGCTAAAATCCACTTGCCGATTCTACCACTTAATATCGGCATCGACAGCATATACTTGACCACATCGTCTTTGCATATGACCGTACATTCAGCAGATAACAAATAATGCCTTAATTTGATACAAGAAAAGTATAAGCACAGACACAATTTCTCGATAGCCGAATACCTCGTCTCAGCATCCACTAATCTTCTGCTCAAATAATAAATAACACGTTCTTTCCCTTCAAATTCTTGAATAAGAGCTGAACCGATAACTGCATCATCAGCTGACAAATATAACCTGAAAGGCTTCCCATGTTGAGGTGGAACTAGCACTGGAGGATTTGATAAATATTTCTTAATTTCATCAAGGGCTAATTGCTGTTCAACTCCCCATACAAATTCCTGATCAGCTTTTAATTTAAGTAGTGGGCTGAAAGCCTTGATCTTACCCGACAGATTAGATATGAATCTTCTAATGAAATTAATCTTACCGATCAAAGATTGCAATTCAGTCTTATTGGCAGGAGCAATCACCTTGTTAATTGCATCAATAGACTTCCTACTGATTTCAATGCCCCGTTGATGCACCATAAAACCCAAGAATTGTCCTGCCGATACACCGAATGCACATTTATTAGGATTCATCTTCAATCCATGCCTCCTTGTGCACTCCAGTATCTTTCGCAGATCGGCTAAATGTGCTGTGATATCTCCAGACTTAATCACTACATCATCAATGTAGATCTCCACTAATGTGCCGATGTACTCATGAAAAATAAAGTTCATAGCCCTTTGATAAGTAGCACCGGCATTTTTCAAACCAAACGTCATGACTATCCACTCGAACAACCCCACATGTCCTGGACATCTGAAAGCAGTCTTGGGAATATCCTCCTCAGCCATGAATATTTGATTGTAACCTGCATTACCATCCATGAAGCTAATAATTTGATGTCCAGCCGCAGCATCAATCAACAAATCAGCAATCGGCATTGGATAGCCATCCATCGGTGTGGCTTTGTTGAGATTCCTGAAATCAATACAAACACGAAGTTTTCCATTTTTCTTATAAACAGGAACCACATTAGAGATCCACTCTGCGTATCGACATTGCCGAATAAACTTTGCTTCAATTAATTTAGTTATTTCGGCCTTAATGTCAGGAAGTACATTAGGGTTGCATCGGCGCGCTGGCTGCTGATGTGGCCGAAATCTAGATTTGATAGGTAACCGATGTTCAACTATCGATCGGTCTAATCTAGGCATCTCAGTATAATCCCAAGCAAAACAATCTTTATATTCTTTTAACAAATCTGTTATTCGCTGCTTACACTTAGAATCTAACTTAGCACTAATAAAAGTAGGCCTCGACCTATCACCATCACCGATATCTACTTCTACTAAATCATCTGCCGATGTGAACCCTTGACCTAATTTTCCATCATCGGCAAACCTATCCATTAAAACTCCTCTTCAGAACCGACTGCTTGGATCGATGGAATTTCATAATCAGCAACTCTAAGGAACTCTTTTTCCCAAACTTCTCCTGATATGCATTTAGTTCGCTCATAAGTATCTGATTCTGCCGATGCGATGATATAAGAAGAATCACCAGGGACGACCTCAATCTTATCCCCAATCCACTGTACGAGGCATTGATGCATTGTAGAAGGAACACAACAATTAGCATGAATCCAATCCCTCCCTAGAAGCAGATTATATGCACCCTTGCCGTTGATAACAAAGAACGTCGTTGGCAAGGTTTTGCTGCCGACGGTCAATTCAACGCACACTGCCCCTTTAGCCGGTGACACATTGCCTTCAAAATCTTTCAACATCATATCGGTTTTGGTCAAGTCTTGATCTCCCTTACCAAGTTTCCGATACATCACATAAGGCATAATATTAATCGCAGCCCCTCCATCAATAAGTACCTTAGACACAGGCTGCCCATCAACTCTGCCCTTCACAAATAAAGCTTTAAGATGCTGTCTCTCGTCATCGGTAGGTTTCTCAAAAACAGCCATCATTGGATCTAGTGTTAGCTGAGCCACTTGATCAGAGAGAACAACTTCTTCCTCATTATCAGATAGTGCCAGAAACTCCATCGGCAACATGAATACCATATTAACATCTGCCGATGGACCCTTATTTTTGTGTTTTACCTACCACTGCTGATGACCAGGCCTTTCATTGGAGGAATTTTCCTCCTGGTATAAATCCTCCTGACGCTCACGTTGCATCCTCCTTCTCTGCGTCTTTGTCAGACCCTCTGGGCACCATCGAGGAAACTTGGTCTTCCAAATCGGCTGATAACAAGTCCTAGTTGGTTCTACGCGACGTATATTAGGGTCCCTGTAGAATATTTCCTCATCGGGAACTCTTGCGTTTGCCATCTCCTCAAGCTCCTCTTGATTCCTTGGAAAATATCCAGCGCGTTTACCAAGCCTCTCATG
Organism: Miscanthus floridulus; assembly: GCF_019320115.1. Taxonomy (NCBI): domain Eukaryota; kingdom Viridiplantae; phylum Streptophyta; class Magnoliopsida; order Poales; family Poaceae; genus Miscanthus; species Miscanthus floridulus. The sequence continues at coordinate 32,556,004 of NC_089586.1, read as the reverse complement.
TACACTAAGTCTGCCCCCCAGCCGATCATGCACTGATGCTCTGCCTCTGATCGGCTCGTTGATAGACAAACCCTGATTACCACGTTGAAACCTCCTTTCTGAACGATTGACTCCGTAATAACCATTACACTCAGGGCAATTTTCAATAGTTGGCAATTTAATACCTTCTTCCCAGCAATGGATGAAGAACGGACATCTCCAATGATCTTTATGTCGATTCCACTCTTCCTGACGTCTCATTTCTTGCTGTTGCCGATATCGGTCATTACGTTGACGCCAACCCTCCTGCTGCCTTCGATGAGTAATCACAATGCCAGGTCGAGGAGGATTTTTAGAACTACTGCTTTCTCCTAGCAAACCCTTACTCTTTGCATCATCGGTAGTTATCCGATGTTGGGGGTCTACTGACGCGTTTTTCTCAGCAGCCTCTGACGTCAATACCTTGGTCTTTCCTTTGGCATCCAACATATTTGCTGGAAAAGGGTGTTGATCAATTTTCATCGGCTTCTGGGTCTTGGAAGTACCAAACTTAATTCTCCCAGATTCAATAGCCGATTGTAACTGTTGCCTGAATACCTTGCACTCATTTGTACTGTGTGAAGTTGCATTGTGCCATTTGCAGTACAAAATCTTCTTCAACTCTTCTGCCGATGGGATCACGTGATTAGGTGACAGCTTAATTTGGCCCTCTTGAAGCAGAAGATCAAATATTTTATCGGCCTTGGTGATATCAAAGGTAAACTTTTCTGGCTCTTTTTGACCAAAGGGACATGATATCGGCTTTTTATTCTTAACCCACTCAGCTAAGCCGATAACTGGTTCTTCATCAGAGTCAGAATCTCCTACTTCTTCAACAAATGATACCTTTTTACTCCAGTTCTTTTTAGGTTCAAAAACCCTAGTGTCTTGATCAGAGATCCTTTGCACAAGATGACTGAGGCTTTCAAACTCCTGAGAAGCATATCTGTCCTTAAGATGTGGCAATAACCCTTGGAAAGCCAGATCGGCAAGCTGCCGATCATCCAGCACCAGGCTGTAGCATTTATTTTTTACATCTCGTAGCCTTTGTACAAAGCTCTCTACCGATTCATCATTACGCTGTCTTAATTTTACTAAATCGGTAAGCTTCTTTTCATGGATTCCAGCAAAGAAATACTTATGGAACTGTTTTTCTAGATCAACCCAAGTAATAATAGAATTTGGTGGTAATGAAATGAACCATGTAAATGCTGATCCAGACAAAGATGATGAAAATAAACGAACTCTTAATTCATCTCTGTTAGCTGCCTCTCCACATTGAATAATGAAGCGATTGACATGTTCCATTGTTGATGTATCATCTTGCCCAGAGAATTTAGTGAAATCCGGTACCTTGTACCGATTTGGGAGAGGAATTAAATCGTATGCAGGAGGGTATGGAGTTCGATAAGAATAAGTATTGACCTTGGGCTTTATCCCAAACTGATCCTTCACAATTTCTGCTATCTTATCGGCCCAAAAAGCATCAGCCTCCTGCTGACGAACTGGTTGAATTTCTACAGGAGGTGCCTGCTGACATCCCTCCACATATCTTTGTAGCCCACGATCTCCAGCAATCGGCATATTTGCCGCTACTTGTGGTCCATTAGCCTGTTGGAAAGGATTCATCGGCTGGGCTGCCGATGCTTGATTCTGGAAACCAGCTTGCATATGACCTTGTTGAATCCCTGCAACCTGCTGATTTCGCTGAACTGTATGTTGAACAGGTAACTGTCCTGACCAATCATTATTAGAACTCATCGGTACAAAACTTACCGATGGCTGGTAATTTGCTGATATTGTTGGATAATTATAACCGGTTTGAGGCATGAACTGAACCCCAGTTTGACTCATAGCAGGGGCTTTCTGCTGCATCGGCAGTACGCTCGCCGATGGACTTGAATTGAATGTTTGAATCATAGGCATCTGGAAACCTCCTGGAGTTGGTTGTACAGAAGTAGTTGCGGCATATTGAGGCACTTGAGCCATCGGCGAAACGGCCGATGATATAGGCGCTCTTCCTGCTGCATCAAACACTTGAGGTAATCTAGGATTGAAAGCAGATGACTCTGGAGGCATGCCATATCCCCACCAATTAGTAGGAATCTGGTTATTCTGAGACACAGGGCCTGACATAGCTGATGCCGATAGATCTGTATTAAGCTGAACTCGCCCTCCTGGTAACACCTGATCTGATTGTATCGGTGTAGATTGAATATTAGGTGAGCCTGCCAATACTGGAGGGGAAGTAACTTCTGTACTCACAACGGCCGAAGGAGCCGATGGAGTTTTGACAGATGCTGGCTCTGGTTGATGATAGGCAGGCCCAACGTAATGTGGTGCCGCTTGTCCTTCTTTGAGAGTTCGAACCACAGCATTATGAACAGTATTGGACAGCACATTGGAATGATTAATCAAAGCATGATTTACTGCAGAATTAACCATCTCTTGAAGTTTACCAGGATTGGAGTCAAAGGTAACCTGCCGAGGCAACGGCAAATCTTGCTTCTGGATGACTTGTCCACTCTTGTTCAAGCTAAACGATCTCAGACAAAACTGCTTGTATTCTTCTACAGCTTTTTCCATAGCCTGCCTCTGTTCTTCCTTGAGATCTTCTTCTGATACTGCGATAATGTTCCCTGGATCGATCTCGGAATTGAACATATTGATTGATTGGTCCCACCGAGCGTGCCAAAAGATGTGTTGATGCAAAAGTGATCTGCAAACACAAAGGGCTAATACCCGAATCGATATCCAAAGCGTGCCAGTCGATTTGACCTGCTAATCGATAAGGATGAAGATACGAACACTTTGGTCCTGACAACAGCGATACGCCCGGAAGTCACGGCCAAGAGGTGCTCACGCGGAACTCGAGAATCGTCGAAGGTCGCACTGAAGTGATGCAGCTCGCCGAATCAATGAGAACTCGTAAAAAGGAAAAATATGCAAATTGACGAAGTCGCCGAAAAGTAAGTAGATGCAAATAGGAGTAAAAGTTGGTTTTGATATTGATTCATATTGTCTATTACATTGCCCCTTACTCCATATTTATACCCTGATCTAAAGAGACACAACCAAACACAACTAGGACACCAATCCTATATCTAAGGAAACACGTGACTCTTACACGAATCATAACCTAACAAATACAGAAAAGGAAATCAACTCCTATCTATTTCCCTGTCCGCCTCAATTACGATGGAAATCTCACTGTCCTCCTTCCCATCGGCATACTCCCTGCTTCATCGGCAGTAGTCTTCAAGTCTTCCTTCATCGGCATACTCCCTGTTTCATCGGCAGTAGTCTTCAAGTCTTCCTTCATCGGCATACTCCCTGTTTCATCGGCAGTAATCTTCAAGTCTTCCTTCATCAGCATACTCCCTGTTTCATCGGCAGTAATCTTCAAGCCTCCTTTCATCGGCATCGACAATAACTCCTCCAACCTCATCGGCAACGCCCGAGTCCAAATCAACCTTTCCATCGATCATCACCAGCTATCGGCAACCATTTTTACAAACTGGCTTTCATTGGCTATCAAAGTATTCAATAACTTTCCCCTTGCCGATTAGTCCACTCCGATTATTTTGACACGTGCAAAAAACGGTGTCAACAGAAGCTATGGGAGAGAGTTATCGAGCATCGCTTGAGAGCAATAACGTGGGTCTCTATGAACCAATTTGGTTTCATGCCCGGAAGGTCAACCATGGAAGCCATTTTCTTAATAAGACAAGTTATGGAGCGGTATAGGGAGAAGAAGGATCTACACATGGTTTTTATTGACTTGGAGAAAGCTTATGATAAAATACCAAGGAATGTTATGTGGTGGGCTTTGGACAAACATAAAGTCCCAACGAAGTACGTCGGGCTCATTAAGGACATGTACAGCAATGTTGTGACTAGAGTTTGAACAAGTGATGGAGGCACGGATGACTTCACGATAAGGATAGGACTACATCAAGGGTCAGCTTTGAGCCCTTATTTGTTTGCTTTAGTGATGGATGAGGTCACAAGGGACATACAAGGGGACATCCCTTGGTGTATGCTTTTCGCGAATGATGTAGTGCTAGTTGATGAAAGCCGAACGGGAGTTAATCAGAAACTGGAGTTATGGCGGGAGACTTTGGAGTCCAAAGGTTTTAGACTTAGTAGAACTAAAACTGAGTATATGAGATGTGACTTCGGCACTACTACTCGGGAGGAGGAAGATGTTAGTTTGGAAGGTCAAGTAGTGCCTAGGAAGGATACCTTTCGATATTTAGGATCAATGCTACAGAGGGACGGGGATATTGATGAAGATGTTAGCCATAGAATCAAAGAGGGTGGATGAAGTGGTGGCAAGCGTCTGGTGTCCTATGTGACAAAAGGGTACCACAGAAGCTAAAAGGCAAGTTTTATAGGACGACAATTAGACCTGCTATGTTGTATAGTGCAGAATGTTGACCTACGAAAAGACGACATATTCAACAGTTAAGTGTCGCGGAAATACGTATGTTGCGTTGGATTTACGGTCATACAAGAAGGGATCGAGTTCGGAACGATGATATGCGTGAGAGATTAGGGGTAGCGTCAATTGAAGAAAAGCTTGTCCAACACCGGTTGAGATGGTTTGGACATGTGCAACGGAGACCTCCAGATGCACCGGTGCGTAGTGAATTCCTAAGTCAGGATAGTAACGTGAAGAGAGGCAGAGGAAAACCAAAGTTGACTTGAGTAGAGGCAATAAAAGGAGACTTGAAAAGATGGAATATACCCAAAGACAGCCTTAGATAGGAGTGCTTGGAAGACAGCTATTCACGTGCCTGAACCTTGATTGCTTCTGTTGGGTTTCAACTCTAGCCTACCCCAACTTATTTGGGACTTAAAGGCTTTGTTGTTGTTGTTGTAGTTTAACCTAGTGAAAAGTGCCATACAACAGATTTCATATTTTCTTACTGTCTTCCAAGCTTAAGAACACTGTGTAAAAATTTGCATGATCATAAGTTATGTATTTTTACCCCATTTATTTTCACTAGAAACTAGCAATTATTTAAAATTAAATAGAAAGACCATACTCCAAGTATGCATACTGTAGGTTTAGTATTTTTCCTAGCTAAAGCATGTCAACACAAGACCAACAAAATTGAAATCACAATTTTTGCACTTCCCTAGCTCAAGATATGCATTTTACAAAATAGAAACTATTTTAAAAGCACTTAATTAAATCAATTTAATTCCCCTAGAAAAATATCCCAAACAGTAGGTTTCATACTTTTATCAAATATTACACTTTATGATGAACCCAACAAAATTTGGTTCACTCAATTTGGACATTCTTAGCTCCAGTTATGAATTTTTGAAGTTTGCAACAAAATCTAAAAAAATAAATAAATAAAAAATTCAAAACCCTGACTGACAGCTGGGCCCTGCGGGTCAACGGGCCCACGCGTCAGCTAGACAGGTGCAGAGGACAGCGTTGACCTACCAGAGCTCGGCGGCGACGAGCTCGCTGGCGGTAGCGTCTTCACCATCGTGACCTACTCGACATGCCGAGTCGACTAGTGCCCTTGGTTGGCTCAGCGATTCGCTGGAGCTACCTCGCCGGCGACAATGGAGGCACGATGGAGGTGCTCAGTGGCGGGATCATCGTTTCCGGTAACATGGCTAGGCGAGCGATGCTACAGCATCAGGGAGTCCTAGCGGAGCTCTAAGGTTAGGTCTAGGGCACGGTGAAGCGGCGGTGTGCTCCGACCACGTAAATGGCGACGTGGCGGCGCAAAGAGCACGACGGTGGTATTGCCGTTCCGATGAGATGGCGGTTGAAGGTAGGTCTCCGTCTTCGAGGATGGTGCTAGGGTTCACGACATTGTGGAAACACACGCTAGAGGCAGACGATGGGGTCTAGCAAGGGTTGCTCGCGGCGAGCGCCTGCTTGCGGCCATGGCGGACGCGCACGGCGGCATCACGCGTTCCCACTCGGCGACGGCAGTAGCAGTTAAGCCGGCTACGGTCGTAGCATCTACAACCTACGGCAACATGAAACCAAGGGTGAGGGAGGTAGGAGAGGCACTGGTGGTGGTGCACCACGACCATGGTGGCGACGGTGGCACAACAATGTGGCCTCAGCTGTGCTTGTCTAGTGGCGTTAGCTGCTCAAGGAGGTGGAGTAGATCACGGCAGAGCTATGTACGAGGTGGATTGGGTGATGGTGCAGCGGTGGTGACGCGCTTGGCCGGCGATGATGCGACGGTGGCGGCGCTATGCTTTGCTCTACTCTGGAGCCGCACGCTAGCGAGATGGAGAGGGTGAGAGAGTGAATGAACGCGTGAGAGCGAGGGCAACCGAGCGCTCACCTTTGTGGCGCGGTAGGGCGAGCTGGCGCCGGTGTACAACAGCCACGTGGCGCGCGCTGCCTACGCTGGTCGGCCACGACGCGCGCGGCAGGGCCGGTTTCAGTTCAGATGAAACCGCCTGAAACTCGATTTTCTCTCCACCACAACTCCTAATCCGTGCAGCGTTTTAGTAAACCAATTTCACCATTTTGTAGAGCTACATGAGTACTACAAGTTTGCTTAAGCAAGTTTTGTCTAATTCCCAATGGTTTGCAAACTAAAAATCACCAAAGGTAGCTACAAGGAAACTGGAAATCAGCTTTAGAAAACAAATTTTTGAGTTTCAAAACAACATTAAGTTAATTCTTGTGAGCCCTATTTGACCATGTTAGGCACTGAATTAGCTCATGACCCTTAAACAAAGTTTGTTGCACATAAGATAAGCTACAACTTTTGTTAAGGGTGCACTGCCACGCAAACACTCTAGGCTATAGTTCAACTTTGGTCAAAGTAGGATCATGAAAAATGATATTGAGTAAACTAGGACTTAGAAGCATAATTGGCCGATGTCATGAATACAAACATTGTTCCATTTACCATCCTAGATGTATCTAAGGTGTTTTTGTGTCCTCACAACCATCTCTTGCATTGGTCACACATGATCACAAGCATATGCATGTATATAATCAACATCACATGTGATAATATGTAAAGAATAAGATGAAATTCCATATGCTCATGCTCATGAATGCTTGGATGATGCTTGTGCTCATGAAATGCAAGTGCCAAATGCAATGCTTAACACTAGGGTGTTAGAAAACATCTCTTATATCTTCCAAAATCAAGGAGCGAGCCATAAAAATCTCAATTATTTGCAACCACACTGACAACCATATTTGTTAAGGCTGAGCTCACAGATATCAAAATATTCTAGACAAACCATGAACATTTTTGCTATTACACATGCATAATTAGAAAAGAAATAGAGTGGCTGTTACTAGAATAGAGCACTAATGGTGGTTGTTATCAGAATACAAAGTGGCTGCAAGCACACATCAGTGAACTACTAACTTCATTGTTGAACTCACTATTATCATCAATACACAAACAAAGAAGGTTCACTGAATTCCACACAAAAAATTAATGGTACCCTCAGGATCTAAATCTAATATACATGGATCCATAGAAGGCCAAGCAACAAATTCAGGTTTCATCTTATACAGGAGGGAGAACACAAGATAGCTGATGCTGCATCTATACAGGAAGGATTGTGATTCACCCCTTCAGCAGAAGAGAGTTTCTGACTATTGTAGATATATTCATCCACACAATTGTAAGGAAGTAAACTTAATAACCATAATGAGGATGGACGAGCAATATGCGCAATAGGAGAGACCAAACCTACCTAAGCTGAGCATGTAAAGTTAATAATAAAATATCAAAGCTACCTAAGCAGGGCATGTAAAGTTAAAAATAAAATCATGTTTTACTTACAAATGTAACTTAACTGGAAACATCAATTTCTTAAAGAGGACAGAGTAGATTTACCTTCTCTACATCCACCTTCAGCAAGACAAGTATCACCGCTTTCAACTGCCTTTGGTAATGCTTTATCTTGTTCATCGATGCTTAGCAACAGATGAATCTATGAAGGTGAAATAAATTACAAGAACCAACAATAAATGGTCTATGGTATCCACTCCCTAGCCACACAGAGTGCAGCGATCATGGTCCAGGAGACCGTGGCGTCAACACCTTGACGCAATCCAGCAGCGAGCAATAATCGACAATCAAATGAAAAATTTGGCATGCAGGGGCCACAGTTTTCCAGAGTACGTGTGTACAAGGCACTGTAGTGGTATCAACAGCGACTCAATCAAGCAAGACAGACTCAAATGCCTGATTAGCATTCATTATTTGTTTATAAAGCTCAGCTCCATCTAGTTCTTTTATTTCAGCTCAAGCTTCTTCAAACTTCTCGTATTCAATCAAAGCATACCCCTGTACTGAGAAAGTGGTAAAAGTAAAAAAACCAATGTTTGAGAAAATGTGGGGGAAAAAGACCATAGTATTTAAACAACATTTGCCCCTTGACCAGATGCCAAAATATTTGTTTATTCCAGCTATTATCTGCAGGTTATGGAAGTCAATAATATTTAAGTCGACATCAGTTTTATTCCAAGGAAGCTAACCAATTGATGCTAAATTAAAAAAAATCAGATATCCCATCTGTACTACAAAACTAAGAATGAGAGATGATTTGCATCTACATGTTGAGCGGAAAAGTAAAAGGTCCAAATTCAAAAGCAGGATTTTCACCTCCCAAATTTTCTTGAGCTTCTTCCTGAACTACAGTGACCAACACAATCCATCCATCAATTACTGCAAGGGACCAAAATATATATACATGAACTCAAAGTGGAACTAATTATCATCATAGAGAAGAAACTTCTTATACAAAAGTAATATACATATATGAACTCAAAGTGGAACTAATTATCATCATAGAGAAGAAACTTCTTCTACAAAAGTAAAAAAGAACTCTGTAAATACAATTATTCAGACATCATTAAGTTATTGTTCTTTGAAAAATAATGTGAACAATTTGCTTCATTTTACTTAAAGTAACAGCACTTTTTAATGTATACCCTTAGCCCATCACTACCAACTAACAAGCTGATTAACATTGATATCTTGAGTTGACAAGCTTCAGCTCAAACCAAGAACCAACAACCTCTACGGTGTTAAAAAGAATTGACAGTCAAAAGACAGAAAGATAAACAGACAAACAAAATCTATCACCATTTTAGCTAGCGCATATGCTGTGAATCTGTGATATGAGTGCCATCTAGAGCCCCTATACATCCCTATGATAGAAATAAAAAAAAAAAGAACCAAAATGTTACTTTTTAGCATAATTAATTCCATTGAACATACAATTTATGTTTGACACCTAAAATTAAATCAAGAAAGAGTAAATTAGATATAATCATGGAATCACCACGTTAGTAACATAAGCTGCGACTAGCTACTGCAGACCTGTAGACCTGTAAACCTCCGTGCAGTCAGCACCGTTCTGCACTCCGGCTGACAGGTGACGGTGGCTGCCCGCTGCCCGCAGCTGCAGACTGTAGCCGGCAGCCACGCCATTCCGCCGGCGCACCGCATCAGCCACTTGCGGCGCCGCCCAAACTAATGGCCAAAGCACCTCGTGCATGCGCAGTCGCGCGCTCGTCGACGGCCGCTGCACCGCAGCCGCATGTCGCCTCGCCCGCCGGCCACCGCCGCCGCCTCCGCCTCGAACAGGAGCCGGTCGCGCGCCAGGGTTTGGGTCATGGTTGGGCGTTGGGGAATTGGGGAAAAGGCAGTACGCGAACAGCCGAATAGGAGAGAGGGCGGTAGAGCGGACAGAACTCAGAAGGAAGGTCGGGTAGGCTGTGGCCGCGCGCTCGCGCTACGCCTCTCCAACGCGGCCAAGCCAAAATCAGGCGGCCGATTTGCGCGCCCACTGTTTGGCCCGAAATTGGCGTCGGCTTGTATTGGCAGGGCCAAATTTTGCTGAGCACCGTCAAACTCTGGCTTTTTGTGAACCAAATAATGCAGGCCAAAATACCAGAGCAGGGATAAAATTTGACCTCGCAACGGGGCCTCTAATCCTCTATCCCAATACACCTTTTATCTCGTAAATTTCATAATATAAACCATATAGAACATAAAATTTTACTATAATTGGTGAAACAACTCCTCGAATGTGTATATTGTTTCGTACTTTTATTATTTATTTATAATATTAATAATCTTATTTTAAAATTTTAATTCTAGACAAATAAATTTTTTGGCACTCGAGTATCTTTTTTAATCAATTTGCCTTTTTCTACAATTTAAATGAATTTAAAGGAACAAACCCGGCGACCAGAGGGGGTGAATAGGAGTCTCAAAATGCCATCCTTATCACCCATGTATAGATGCGTGTCCGGCCTCCGCCAAGTGTTATGACGCTATCTCCTCCTCCTTGACTTGGTCGACGCCTTCTTCATCATCCATGTACTCTTGCTCTTCCAGTGCCTAACGTGAACCGCACACGGTCCGTTCTCCACCCTATGGCCTCTCAGTCCTCTTCCAGTGCCCAATGTGAGCTGTACACGGTATGTTCTCCACCCTATGGCCTCTCAGTCCAAGCCTTCTCGTCCACCCTTTACCGCTCCAGGTTCATCACGTATGGACTATGCACTTGACCTTCACCATTGTTGTCAGCCATCTTGGAGCACGTAACTAAAAAACTCATCCTACAGGGGAATGACTACCCCCACAACATTACCAATAAGAAGAAGACCATCTCACCAGGCCAAGAAAACCAAGAACCCCCGCCCCACCCTTACACGGCGGAATCCGTTGCACAAGTGAGAATTGGGTGGGGCCTTAGACCTGTGTGTTTTGGTTTATGTGGTGGACGAGGGGATTTTTTTTAACCTCAGCTTGAAATTCGCTCCCACGGGAAGTCCAACCTAGGACCCGAGGAGTGCTACTTGAACATCCTAAGCACTCGGCTAGAGACCCTTTTGCATCTTGGAGCACATAACACCTGTACATTCACAAGCCAAGAGACACATATTGCACAACACACACAACACAACTCAACACGATACCTCTAGTTAGCCATTAGCATAACCAAGCACATACGGATATTGTGACACACCAGACGACAACAACAAGCTTGAGATATCGCTAACATATTATTTCTCATAGCTGGACTTGAAAAAACAATTCAGCAACATTTGTTTAAGCGAACACAGAAGCAACAACAAAAATATCAAATGATATATAACATAGTACACTAACATGAATGATCTTAACAATGGCCATGAGTGCTAAAGATTGAAACAACATATAGATACATGGAAACCTAAATTGAGACATCGAGTTGCTTATTTCATAAGTCAAGTCTCACTTGTCTTCTAAGAGGTGATTAGAAGTCAGCTTTATGTTTTTTACATGACAGTTTAGTAAAATCTTAATTTGCTATGTGTTATCACCAAAATAATTTAAATTTATTTTTTTGGCACTAAAGTAACCTTTTTTAGAATTTAAACGTGTCTCTGTCAACTGATTGAATTACTTTACATTTTAAAGTAATATATGTGCGTTTGAAAAATTGTGAGTTTGAAACTGCCCGGTCACAATTTTAGCCCGCGCGCGCTAGAGCCCAAACCGAGTGGTAATAATCAAATAGTGAACCCTGAGGGCCCAGCCACCGCCTCTCTTTTCTGCAGTTCTCCATTCTCCGCTCTCTCCTGGCGGCGCGTGTTGCAGGGCTAGGGAACGGAGGTCTACCGGCGTCCTCGCATGCCAGCACGCGCGGCTGCGCCCTCATGCTGCAGCTGCAGGCCCCACGTGACAACGTCACTGTCTTCGGATTTGGCGGTCAGACGGCGGCGGTGCACTGCAGGCGTGGTAGCGTAGGTACACCGCGTGTCGTGCGCCACCTGCCAGCCCCCACGGCCGCGTCGCACGCTGATCTGGCGCGCTGGCTAAGGAGGGGGCGGGCTAAGGGCGCGGCGGCACGGGGTGAGGAGACAGCGGTGCGGCACCTCATGCGAGGAGCGAGGAGGCAATGGCGGCAAATCTCGCGCACAGGGAGAGGCAGCAGCGGCGACTCTCGCGCGCAGGTCAAGGACGTTGTGGCGGTGGATCTCGCGCCCCTCGGTTCACCGGATTTCGTTCGTCGGTTCGTCTGCTTTCCCTCTCTATTCCACACCGGATTTTGTTGGTCGGTTTCTCTGCTTCCCACCTGTTCCACGTTGATTCATTAGAAAACGCTGGGAGGATAGTACTTTCGTTCTACTGTATTCTATTTGCAATCTGTTCAGATATTTAGCAGGGATGTAGAGGAGTTCTTTTTAGACCACAGCCATACTTTGATGCCTTGAATGCTGCCATGATTTGTCTTTTAGTCTACACTTGAGCTCCTAAGTCCTAATTATTAAGTCAGTCATGACTTGCAGTTCAACAATTTCATTACTGATGCATCCTTTGTTTATTAGAAAATATAATGAACCTAGGAATTTGATCAAGGAGAATTAATACAGATGCCAAAAGCAATAAGGTGGGATGCATCCTCTATTGCTCTTTAGTTGCTAACCTCTGAGCCTTATGATTGTTCTATTCTAAAGAGCAGTACTGACGTACTGTGTATCAGGTGCCATGCTCTGGTTGCAAGTAAACCAGGACCCTTAATTTGTGTTGTTAGAGACTGGAACTTCTTCTAGGTTTCTCACAGTATTAGTAGAAAATTCCATGTACTAAATTACAGCATTGTGCTAATTTTTTATGGGATCTTGACATGTTGTGTTAATATCGGGATTGGTTAGGGCATTGTTTGGTAGAAAGTTCTACAGATCCAACCCCATGGCTGCTACTTTTGCCTGGAGGATGGAGCTATCATGGAGCCGATTTGTTATCAAAGCAAGTTCAAAGTATTTATATGATGCACTGATTTTTCTTGCAAACATATGCATCTGTCTTTATCAGAGCCTACTAGTTCAGCCATCAACTTTATGCAGAACTAAAATGAAGCAATAAAAAGTTCTAATATGACATGTACTAAAAGGCTGATTGTAGTCTCTTTAACCATTTTTCAATGGTCTAGTATGGTATGTTGCTTCTGCTGCTATCACTTTTGTGGGAGTTTAATTTCAATATGCAATATGAATTTTTAGCATTTGTCTTTCACTTTGAATGTTCAAAACTAATCTATTATTTTAGCAGGAGAGTTATTAACTCTTTAGGTTTTGCCCCAGTGGTGAATGGAAGTGAGCTTCAAATTTGAAATCAAGTATGATTGCACCTGTCTCATGATTTCTGCTCCTATACCCTTCCTGTCATTTTAAAATGTGCTACCAATGTGTTTCGATTGAGAACCTGCGATCCCTTAAAATTTTAAAGCAAGTACAAATTGATGCAGTAGTAGCAGTTTAAATGAAGCAACCCATGAGTTTTATGAATTTTCAGTTACAATGTCCTTGTGTGCAAGATATTTTGCTGAAGCTATTTTGCTGCAGTACACATAAGTGTTCCTGCTTGCTCGGATTAGTTAACATCATGCTGCCCATGAACTGAAAACTTGAGAACCTATATAAGCTTTTGCTAACCAGTCATGATCCTCCTAGTTTGTTATAATGTTAGAGTCTAATTTGTCCAATGTTTTAGTGGGACCATTGGAGGAGATGCAACTAATACTATGAGCCTCTGGGATTTTAAAGAACCTATAGAAAGTAGTCCAGATCAAAGTAAGGTAAATACAACTACTTGTTAATTACAGAATTTTCATTGGAAGACCTCGATTATTTAAGTTGTTTGCTGAAATCAAGTGCCATCATGAGCTGCATTTTAAACATGCAGCTGCCCGTGAACTGGAGACTACATGGATCAATGTAGTTATTTGTCATAGGAATGTGCTCTCATATTGCGTTTGTAGACAACAATCCTATGTTGCTTAGTTGGATCGTGATCTATCAGTGAACATTCGTGGCAGGCAACTAAATTACCTCTAGTGTGTTAGCATGTCCTTGGGCGAAGTTGTACGGTTGTCCATAGTTGAAATTTTTCGTGTGCCATCCTAGCAGTATTAACATTCAACACTACAATTTAGCAAGTTGAGCAACTCTACCATAACTAGATGTTGCTTTGTTTCTTGATGCTTTAATAACAAGAACCCATTCAGCCAGTGCTATTTTTTATACCTTTTACTACAAGCATACATATATATACCTAAAAGTGACGCATGTATATCTAGTAAATTAGTATTTTTGCTGGTTGCTGCCATTGTAGCATACAACATAGCAATCTTGAATAATAACAGTAAACTAGCTGCTGGTAGAAATCTCTAGTTTTTCAACTTTTTTTGTGTTTCAAGTTGATACACCTGGACAACAAAAGTCTAATTTGCCAGCTTTAAGTTGATGCACCTGTGCATCTCTTCTGATGAGAGAGGAAAACATAACCCCAAAACAAAGAAGGGAATACGACAACGAATTATATTACTACAAAACAACCGAAGGAAAATGTGGCTAAGAGACTATCAACCGCTAAGAGACTATCAACCAAAAGGAATCAACAAGTTGGCAATGCACAGGTGATTTTTTTGTAACTTCACTACCTATGAATGTTTCTGTATCAGATTCCAAAGTGTATATGGTTTTCGTATATTCTGTCAGTGAGTGTTTTTTGTATATACCTAATTGACTTCTAGGCTTGATCATATAGCCTTTTCATGGGGAATTTTACTTTTGAATGATTCTACAAATTTATTTGCAAACTTGTTAGTCTTTAGTTTAAGATTTCGAATTGCTTACTTTGTCAACTCCATGCTATTGTTGCCAAAATAATACCATTTCAGTTTGCCTGATGTGTATACCAATGTTCATGATTCTTTCCAGGAGCAAGATGTAGTTTGAGTGGAGCGCACGATTGATGGATGATCAACATCAAGGCAACCTTTGATGCAGTGCTACATATATAGCTCATTCCATTTTGATGTGTTCAAACTAGCTAGTGTGTGTCGGATACCTTATGTGTTTCAATTGTGCATGTGTTATTGACTAAGTTTGACATTGCATGGTTTCATTAATGATTTGTATGGACAGCATATTTTGGTTTAATGGATCTCTAAATGCTTTATCCATCATATTGTTCGGCGTACAATTATTGTTTGAAGCTACCAAACAAAGCGTTGCAATATGGACTATTGGCATAATAATTTGACATTGCAATATATGCTATAGTAACAAACAAACTATGTGGTAAAAACATTATGCGCTGTAATAGTCTTCAAACTATGGCAACACAGTAGTAAGCGTGGCAATAGATGGTTTATCCTATAGCAACCAAAATATTTAGTGTGGCAATAGAGTGGCCATCTCTAGCAACCAAACATTTGTCGTGGCAACAGAGGGTTCAACCTATAGCAACCATAATATTTAGTGTGGCAATAGAGAATCTATCTCTAGCAACCAAATATTTATCGTGGCAATAGAGGATTCCATCTATAGCAACCATAGACATGGTGTGGTAATAGAGAGGCCACCTATAGCAACCAAATATTTGTGTGGCAATACAGAGTTCCACTTATAGCAACCATAGAGATAGTGTGGCAATAGAGGGTCCATCTATGGCAATGTTATTTATGTATGGCAATAAGGTCTATTGCAACACCCATTGTTGTTGCTAGTGCACCTATTGCCACTCTTTGGGTATGTGGCAACATGTATGTCTAGCAACACCAGGTGTGTTGCAATACTATTGCAACAGCCACGGTGGTTGCTTATACTATGACTTACAACACTACATGGTGTTGCAACAACACTCCATTGTGTTGCAATAGGGGAAAACCTATTGCAACACCAAAATAAACCGTGGTGCAAACTTTAGACCATGGTTACCGTGGCAACGCCTCCCAACCAAATTTTTGTGTTGCAATTTTGTCTATTTCAACCATTTTCGCATATTGCAACACTTTTAGGCCGTTGCATCAGGGGTGAAACCTTGTAGTGTTGGGTACACTCCTAATGTGTTGCCTACCAATCCGAAGAGACCGAGGCGTCCGAGGCAGCCGTTCACTCCTAGGACGTAGGGTCTAGGTTAGCATAGTCCATGTTTTTTTTAAGTTTCCTGAATTGCAAAACTTGCTGTCTTGCCTCCTTACTTAACCTTATGACGATAATGTAGGTATACCTTCAACAAGGCCTTCATGTCAGCAAGACGTCCATCCTTCATGCCTTTGCCTTATTTTGGAGTAATCCAAATTATGTACTAGTTGCACTTGTGGTTCAAGACCTTTGGACCAACTTGTAAGCTTAATTAAGTCGTGAACTTAATGTATCGATGAACTTATGTATGCAAATGATGCCGAACTTATGTCGAACGAAGCTCATATGCAAATCCGTTGACTTTATGTATTCATAAACTTAATTTATCGATGAACTTGGTCCACTAAGTTGCCTCATGTCCAAATCCGTTTAAACTACGTCGAGCTAGGCGTAGCTGCATCAACTATATATCGACAAAGCGGTTCGAGGCTGCTGCTCGGGTAGGTTTACCTCGAAAAGGAGTCCAGGTGTTGCCGCGCCACCAAACGTGGCGCATCAACCTTGCCGCGCCGTTGCCCGTGGCGCGTCGGCCTTGACGCGCCGTCCTCCATGGTGCGACAGAAGTTGGTACAGAGCCGTAGCAAATGATTACTACAAGTCGTCGTTTCTTTTTAACAAAAACATATTCTATAAAAACAAAGCTTATACCACTTGGTGCGGTCTTCAAGAATATATGTTGACCTATATTTTCTCTTATATTATATAATTTGTAGGAGCAAAAGTTTGATCATTAGAAATTATTCCTAAATACAAATATAAGTTAACTACTTTCGTAATTCAAACTTTTGATATAATTAGGCTAATTATTAGTCAAACATAATAAAATTTGAATTTTAAAATATATGCATGCCTTATTTTCGAGGACGGAGGGAGTAGCTATGTAAGGTTCATCAAGGAACACCTTTACACCATATTTTTTTGTGGTGAATGACAAGACAAGACAACACAATGAAAGTTACATGGGTACAATGTTCGTTACAGGGGTATAATACATCAATAGTTCAAATAAAACACAAGACATCACAATGAAACTTCTAGTACAATACAACATTGTTCTTTACTAAAGTATGGAAATCCTTAGTCAGAAACATACTGAGTAAGCAACTCGTCGTCCTAGTATCAATCCTCTACCATAACCTCGTTGCTGTGGCTAGGCTCACCCGCATTGCCCTGATCGGCCCGTTGACTATAGTAAGCGGCCTCTGCTTCATCTACGGCCTAGGACAAGAACGCGTCCTCCTTCACCTCGTTCATGTGCCTAGGCTCACCTACATTGCCCTAATCTGCCTATCGCTCATAGTAAGCAGCCTCCACTTCATCTGTCGCCTCTATGGCCTGAGAGAAGAACGTGCCATCCTCCTCCTCCGCCTGCAAGCCCGTCTCTGCTAGATCGATGAGCTCGCTCAGTCTACTAGTGCCATCCTTAGCCTCCTCCGCCTGCAAGCCCACCTCAGCTAGAGCGATGAGATCGCTCAACCTAGCAGTGTCGTCCTCATCCTCGTCCCCATCATGGGATAACACAATCAGAGATTGAACAGTGCGACCAACTCGTGTTCTATGCTCATCTAACTTCTTTTCCTTAAATCTTGCACGGGCCACCTCTAAAGCATGATCCTCGCTGTATCCAATTCCTTCATGTATGAAATGCAACAAGTTAGCAACGTGATTATATTACATTTAAAAGTAGGCAATGAAAATAACAAGGCTTCCAATGACTCACCGGCAAACAATGCAACAACATGGTCGTTCAAGACCTGCATCTGTACTCTTTCTTCCTCCCTTGCCTCCTTCATTGCCCTCTCCTCCTCTAACGCCCTCCGTCTCTCCAACCCCCATTTATCAACCCTAACACCGATCGGGTTATGAATACCGCGCTGTCTAGCAAACTCACGCATGTCTTCTTTTGCTGTTTAACGAAGAGGTCGACGTAGTCCGGTCCATATCCCCTCTTCCATGCAATTATTTGCCTCTCCTTCAGTTCATCCAAGAACTTAGCTTGACCATCATAAGATTCCCACCTGCATTTTCTAGTACTCTATTCAAACAAAAAATGAGATCATAAGTCTTAGCCAAAGAAAAAAAATATGATTTCATATTTTCCACAACAATAACCAACCTCATCATAGTCAACCATATGGCCGCAATAATGGCCTATTTCAAGCTCCGAAGGGACTAGGCCGTAGTTAGATTTAACACCACATTCGCACACAACAAGAGGTGCTTTGAAAAATAGCATTTCTTTCTTCTTTTCCTTTGCCTTTGGCGGCTCTTTCAGCCATTGATTCTTAGGACCATATAGCCACTCCTTGAAACGACACTTCTCCATTGAAAACACCTAAAAAAGGTGACATTAGTACATGAACACATATAGCTCAACATTTCAACAGATACACTTTCCACTTACTTCATGCTTGTTTGGACACACAAACTCCAACATATTCCTAGGGTTTATCACATCTCAATCTCCGCATTCGCACAGAGGAGGTTCCTCGAGTCGTCTAACTACGGCTAAGTGCTTCTCCTTAGCCATCATCGGTGGGGGGTTAGGGGGAGGTGGAACCCACCGCTCGAAGTGCTCACGCGGATGTCTCCCTCTCCACCAATCGTCGAAAAGGAGGTACCTTGAGTGAAACTTGTCCAGATCGTCGATCCCCTGAAAGAAAAAAGAACCTCTCATAGGCCTACACAAAAAGATTCCAACAAAATATTAGTAACCTAGTAACACAAATAAACAAAAAAGGTACGGAAAAGAATCACTTACATTAAAACGATTGCATGTGTAGAAGCAACGCGCAGCTGTGTCTCGATGTCTTGATTAAAACACGTCGGCCAGACGACCATAGTCACAGTTAGAGACATGGAGGTCAGGAGGGATGGAGGCATTTTTGCTAGACGTGTCGGGGGTATAATTCTCTAGGACGACCCCGTTTTTGCCACAACTGCTCTCGATACATGTCTTCCATCTAATAAAACGGTTGTAATTTAACATCAATCAAAACATCACAAATTAATGTAAAAAAAGTACTAAAGCAATGTAAAGATGAGCCATTTGCATTAAAACAAAGAAAATATTTACGCACCGATAGTTCTAACTAATAGTTGTAACTAACTAATTAGCCTTCACATAGAGAAAATTAACTAATCTTTTCCTCTAAACCCTAAGTAGGAATCCTCCATTACCAATCCCTAGCTACCAATCCTACTATTCCTCTAAACCCTAGCTACCAATCGTAATTTTTGAATCCACAGTTCAAACAATAAATAAGAGCATGAATACCTTGATGGAGGCCAAGGAGAAGCTTGGGGGAAGGAGGGAGGTAGGCAGCTAGGGAGGGCTGGCGGTGGCGGCGCGGCCTCCTGGGGGCCAACTGTGAGGGAGGGAGGGCGGGGGAGGCGGCCGGCAGTAGCGTGGCCTTCGGCGAGGTCGCCTGGGAGTGAGGGACGGCGCTGGCGTGGGACATGGGCGTCCGGCCTCGACGCAGTGACAGACAGAGGGAGGGAGGGAGCCTGGGTGCATCGCTTAGACGCGGTTTCGTCGCGCCGTGCGCAATGGCGTGGCACTGACGCGCCGCACCCGTGCCAAGATCTGCGGCGCGGTAGCGCCTGCCACGTCAGCGGCCAGGGCCTGGAAAAGTGCCACGTCATTGCCACTGCCGCGTCGCCATGCATGGCGCGTCAGCGTTGTGTTAGATTTGAAAATAAAAAAAATCAGTGTTAAATTTAGAAATAGTTTAAAAAAGTGTTAAAAATAAACAAAAAATCGGTTTAGCACTTATGACTTTTTTTTAGTTTATGAAGACGTATGACGGCAGTGCACGCGAAATCAAGCGCATGAAAAAAAATCACCGCCAGTGCATCCAAATTCTGGAGTGCAAAAAGGTACCACGTCACTGCATGCACTCATGAAGCGTGCGTTCACACTCAAATATACACTCGAAACGGCCAAAAAAAAAAAGACCGGAAACAGTAAGTGCGCGCGTTCCTGCCGGCGCGAGAATTCCGTCCCAACGCGCGGACTGTAGCAGCCCCCGCGCGACGCTTCGCGTAGCTCTCAAGGATCATGAGCAGAAGGAGGGCGATGATGGAGCCGACAAGGATCCATGAGACAAGGTCCATCGTCGAACTCGCTCAAGGATGGGTCTGGAGAGAAGCAAGTGCTCTTAGGAGTACCGTGTAGGCAATGAGGGGAGTATTTGGCTTTAAACGAGCTATCTCGTGGTAAGATTATTATGTCTTATGGTACGGTGTGGATACTCTACGAGAATCTTGGACTTTTATGACCCACCTTATGAAAGAAGGAAGCGATTTTTAGAGGTGTAGCTCACATAAACTACAAAGGTAAGTTAAGCCTTTAAAAAAGAGAAAGAATGATGCCGTTTAGATTGATGGCTCATATGAAGCACAAAGGTAAATTGGGCCTTTAAAAAGATAGACGCCATGTTCGTTTGGGCTTGTTTGGCTGATAAGCCATGACTGAAAGTACTGTTGACTGAGTTGGTGTGAGAGAAAAATACTGTTTGTTAGCTGAAAAAATACGGCTTATAAGCCAAACAAGCCCAAGCAAACAGAACGAAAATAAAGGAAATGGAGATTTAAGAGGATATCCTATATTATAAACAAGCAAAGATTTTGATCACAAAAATACAAAAGTGCATATTCCATCAATCCTTGCATAACCCTTCTATACTCGAAACTAGCAATCCATATTTTTTAATTTTTATATTTATAATTATAGGATCATAACCGTGTGTTGCAACAGAAATAAAATAATACTATAAAAATCTTAAGTTTGAACATGTGTTGTACTATTAAAAAAATTAATCTTTAAGAGTGATGAGAAGAGGTCATTCCACTCTTGCTGCCATCGTTGGTCTTCCACAACCAAGGATGAGGTCTAACAAGCATGCCGTGCGGGCAGCTACACGGTGCAGATGCCGTCCACCTGAAAGTGCATCTAGCTCTTTAGTGGGTTTTGGATGATTGTATGACAACGTGATTAAAGGACTAACCCGTTTGCTAAGTGTGGACAGGTAATAGGTTATCTCACAGGTACTTAGTGAAAGCCAAAATGATGTGTTGTTGCATAAACAATCTAATTCAAGCACAAGACAACAATACAAATGGAATTCATGTGAATGCTTATTTATTGTGGGATTTCTATGTACTATGTGAAATCAAGCTCGTGATTATTAGTTAATGAGACATGAGGGATTGCATATGGAATGGTCTTATATTTGAAGCTTGCTAAATTAAAATAAAAAAGATAACAATACATATGAATGGATGATTCAACAACAAGATGTGACTTGATGGCTTGAGATGGTGAAGATAGCAAGGAAAGGCTTCGAGGTACTAAGCAAGGGTGAAGGGCAAGCGACGGCTTGGCGGCCGAAGAACCTAGCTAGGGTAAAGAAGAAAGTACTTGCATTTAGTTGAGGTACTAATCAAGCTAAGATGGTCATATTGATGTGAAGAATCAAATCTATAATGAAGTATTTGATGGAAGTGACTTGATACATTTGGGATTATTCAAATTTGATGAATGGAATCAAATCACATGCTCAAGATGGCTATGCTCAAGTGAAAAGATCAACATCAACTTGTTAGCACCCTTACTTGATGAAGATTGGAAGGGACGACATCAATTCAAAAGAAATCAACTCAAGTGGTATAAATTCATTTTTCCTTTGATCTTGAGTTTAATAGGTATGCCGTACTATTAAGAGGGACGCATCATATTGATAGATAATGTTTCATAAGTGCTCAAGCCAACCCATGTGAGTTTTGAGAATTTGAGCGACAAAAGAGCTAACTGATTTGTTGCTGGTCTGGCAATACCGGACGTGTCCGGTATTTGCCCAGCAGCTGTTAAATTGTTCTTCTCGGGTTGGTTCGTCGAGAGTCCCGACGTAGGTCAGGAGTTCCGACGGTCGGGAGTCCCGGCATGGGTCGGGAGTTCCGACGTCTCGCACTTCAACTAACTTGGAGGGTTCACTGTTCTAGTCATACCGGACGTGTCCGGTATGGATGACCAAGAAGCCAACGGCTAGTTTTCAAAAGCCTTGAGGGTCGAGAGTTCCGACATGTGTCGGGAGTTCCGACACCTCACTAACTTTAACTCAGTTACATGTTTTTCAAAATTGCTGAGGGTCGGGGGTTTCGACTTGAGTCAGGAGTTCCGACGGTCAAAAGTCCCGGCGTTCTTCGGGAGTTCCGACGCCTCACAACTTCACTGTAACTTAGTTACCGTTTGCGCAGTATGAGTCATACCGGACGTGTCCGGTATTGCAACGGCTATAAAGCGGCTAGTTTTCCTTGGGAGCTATAAATACCCCCAAGCCTCCACCTTTGGAGGCTGCTGATTCTGCTAAGATAGACACATGTTTTTGAGCCTTGCCAACTCTCCTAAACCCTCTCTTAGTGAGTGTGTGATCCAAATTATAAAATCAATTTGTGGGTTAAGAAAGAATTTGAAAAAGAGAGCAAGCCACCACTTGAGCACTTGTGCATATTGTCAATCTTGTGATTCACATTTGTTACTCTTGGACTCTTCGGTCCTAGACGGCTAAACGTCGCTGGAGAGCAACCGAGAGATTGTGGTTGCTTCGGAAAGTTTGTAACGGTCGATTCCGCCGTCTCAGAATCAAATTAGTGGAAGGAGGAAAAGGAGTTGGAAAAGACTCCGGCTAGAGTGACCTTCGTGGTACCCTCTAGGGCTGACCTTCGCTGGGTCGCCCGCAGCCCCCTCAACGGAGAGTAGGACTCGAACGAGTCCGAACTTCGGTAAAACAAATATCGTGTCTGCAGGTTCTCTGTATATATTGTCATGTCCATTAGGTGCCTGCAGTTTAGTTTGAAGATAGAAATCGAAAGGAGCAAGTTCGGGGCCGATCTGCAGAAATCGTGTATACCGGACACGTCCGGTATTCATACCGGAGACGTCCGGTATTTCCTGCCTGCACTGAAAATATTTATTCTCTGTTCCAACTTGGTGTTGCAGGGTTGTAGCTTCTAGATATATTCTTTATACCTTGTTTACTCTGTGGTTAACTTGTGAGGGGTGGTAGTACTCTTAATTTGGAGTTTCCATTTTTGGAAACTCACTTTACTAATCGTTTCCGCTTTTAAAGGTGTTAATTTTCAGAAACGCCTATTCACCCCCCTCTAGGCGGCATCCTAGGTCCTTTCAATTGGTATCAGAGCGAGGTTCTCACCTAAAGCTTCATCGCCGTGAGAAAAGGATGTCGACGCCTATCGAGTTAGAGCCGATGCTTCTCTAAAATAATGGTTCAAACTTTCTACCTTGGTCAATTCATGTACTCAATGCCTTTAGAGATATTAGTCCTCTTATTGAGCATATTATGTTTGCAAGCATACCTCTTCCTATAGTTGATTGGAGCAACTATAAGAATTTATCAAAAGAGGAAGAGATATGCGTGTAACTCAATGCTCAAGCTATTAATATCATTTTGAGTACATTGAGTGCAGAGGTTTAAGATAAGGCAATATTCAATGGACAACCACCTCCGGAGAGTGCTCATCTCATTTGGACCAAACTCGTTGAGTTATATGGAGAATCCAAATGCGATGATGCACTTGAGGTCGAGTCAATGGAAAGTATGCCCATTGTGTCTTTATGCAGCAAAGAAGCCTCACAAGACCTCAAGAGCATTGAGCCGGAGTAAGAAGTGCAAGCAGCACATGACGTGCTGTCTGCCTGCACATACCGGACGTGTCCGGTATGCCTACCGGATGTGTTCGGTATGGCCGAGGTAGCCGGACAGCAGGCAGTCTGTGATGATGAGGCTCAAGCCCGGTGGCGGCCAAGTGATGAGTCAACCTCAGTATCTCATGATACTCATCACTTGTGTCTCATGGCCAAGAAAAGCAAGAAGAAGGCTAGCAAGAAAGATCAAGCCAAGGAGATAGCACGAGTAGATGATCAAGAAGAGAGTGATATTGAAATTGAAGATAGCTACACTCTTGATCATCTAAGCAACAGAGACAAGCTCATTCTCATGAAGCTAGTTGAGAAGAATGATGAGCTAGAGGAAGAGAATGAGAAACAAGAGCAATCACTTCAAAAATCAAGAAAAGTTTCTCATCTCTAAATTGCAAGAGCTAAAGGCCATAAATGAGAGGTATAAAAAATTATCAATTGAGCATGCTTTAGTTACTAACTCCTCTTCTAGTGTTTCACAACTAGAGAAGGAAAACTTTGAGCTCAAGGCAAAATTAGATGAACTCTCAAGCAAATATAATGTGCTACAAGCAAACTATGTTCATCTCAAGTGCTCTCATGAAGAATTAGTAGAATCAAGCATCATGCTTGAGGTGGCTCATGAGGTTGTGATTACAATGGTAAAATCATCTCAACCTCTCACACATCCGCTCACTAGTACACCATCTCAATTAAATAATTCTTGTACTAATGAATGTGCTCCTCAAGCAAGCCAATCTTCGATTGAGCTAAATATTATAGAAAACATAGAGCTCAAAGAAGAAGTGCAAAGATTAAAGAAAGATGTGATTTGGTTGAAGGGTAAGGAGAAAGCACAACCTTCTCAAGATAACCGTGATAACATGGTGAAGAAGCTTGAGAAGGGTTCAAACCTTGCTTCCTCCAAAGCCAAACAAAAGAATCACATCTCAAGCAAGGCCAACACAACTAAGAGCAAGAAACATGGAAAAAGGATGTGCTATGGTTGTGGATTGTATGGACATGAGTGGGCTATGTGTCCACACAAGAGTTGGGCCGACAAGATTGAAGCCGCCAATCAAAAGGCTTCTACCAAGGAGGCCAAGCAAATGAAGAGTCATGGACAAAGTGCTTGTCTCATGAGCAAGAAATTAGGGCATCCTACCAAGAAATGCTCAATGTACAAAGAAGCAAGAAAGGAAGCCCAAGTTGCAACTAGAAGATGCTATGGGTGCAATAAGATGGGCCACAAGGTTGATGGATGTCCATACAAGCCAAACAAGCATAGAGCAAACAAAGGTCGCATATGCTATGCTTGTGGAAGAAAGGGGCATCTAAGCTATGATTGCCCAAATGGTAACATCCCTAAGCCGAACACATTTGTTTATGATAATATGCTTAGGAAGACCACAAATGGAATTAGCACTAGCAAGGTGATGTGTTCATCACAAACTAGTACTACGGCCATTTGGGTGCCTAAGCACTTGTTGACTAACCCAAAAGGACCCAACAAGAGTTGGGTACCAAAATGTGCTTAGGTTGATAATGTAGGTACTTGGTGGTGAGATGAAAGCTTCAGGGTGGTTGAGCAAGCAAATTGACAATATTCACTCAATCTATCAACCAATTCTCATCATAATCTCTTATATGGTTGACCCGAAGATAATTCAATGAACATATCATATATTTCATCCTCACCATTGGTAACAAGTACCTAAACCTTGTAGGATAGCCACTTTGTTCATTTCATGTTCTATAGTTCACAAATAGGTACATTTGTGAAATAATGAAAGTGGCTAATAAGATTCAATTAAAAGGAATTCTACTTTGCCATATGATGCTTTTAACGGCTCTCTGGTAAAGCAATTCATTTGTTGAGATGCAAGTTTACAATAAATACTAGAGCTAAAATTACAAGCAGTGAATTAATTGGTTCTGTCCTGAACCTATCGGATGTGTCCGGTATTACTATCGGACATGTCCGGTATGGCGAGGGACAGAAAGTCAGTGCTTCTGTTCTGTGTATTCCGGATGTGTCCGGTATATCTACCGGACGTGTCCGGTATTACAGGAACCAGAACACTAATTGGATTCCAACTGAGTTTTTGATTCATATATGTTCATATATCACTAATTCACAAAGAAGCTTGTGATTTATTAAATCTAAGTGGATTGTGAGCATCTCCCAAACTTAATTTTAAATATGGCAATTTTATTTAGTTTATGGTCAAAATAGAAAATTGACTCCCAAATTCTTAAAAGAATAAAGTGCTTGTTGAAAGTTATTCAAATTACTTGAAGCACTTATTTAGGGGGAGCTAAATTTCTATTTTTGCACCATTGTGAACTAACAAATTTATCTAGCATTTTCTGTAGTTCTTTGGATGAAAATGTATCTAGCATGGTTATTTGGCAATCAAGGTCAACATAAAGATCATCATGCCATGTATCTTCTTAGTGGTATTATTGTGGGCTCATGGCAAAGGTATGTTTTTACATATATGCATTATAAGTGCATCTAAGGTCCTTTATATGTTAGAATGTGCATTTGTGTGACATAGGAGAGATGTGTTTCAAAAACCCCTAACTAGCATGAGTAGGAAGTGTGAATTTGAAAAACTATTTGAATCTTGGTCTTTGTGACCTAGCCTTGTTATGTGATGATTATAGCTCTCCTTGATTGTTTGATCAGCTAATCACACATGACATGGCTCTCTTAAGTCCACAATCTACGTTGTCTTACTTTATCTCTCTCAAGCAAGCAAATTATTGATTATGCCATATATTTGGAAAAGAGAAAATCAATTGATGGCATTGGATAAGAAAAGTGATAGTACTCAGTTTGGATCAATGTCATACACCTTTTTGGACTGAGAAACAACAGAGAAAGGGGATTGGAAGAGAGAAATCACCCTGTGGAATAAGTTGGGCCAGCCCGCGTATACCGGACGTGTCCGGTATGACTACCGGACGTGTTCGGTATGAGTGGGACTATAAAAACAGAATTACCCCTTCGGCCTAGACCAGTCTATCTCCTTCCAAACAGCCAGTCGATGCCCTTCTTCGCAACCCAGGGCGACCGAGGATTTCACCAAGGAAAAGAGAGAGAGGGAGATTGCATTGGAGAAGGCTTGGATCAAGGATTGAAGGCCCGTGGATTTGGATTTCACATCGCTCTCTCCTCTCTCCTCTCAAGGTACCCTAATCACGGACCTCATCCGATCTACTTGGTAAATACATGATTTGGAAATTCCTTCGGTAAATATGCTGCATTGGTGATATAGAAGCAATGCCCAAAGTTTGGAATTGATCCGTGCTGGTTTGAATCGAGGAACCCCGGTTAGGGTTGTTGGTCGCCCATACCGGACGTGTCCGGTATGCTACCGGACATGTCCGGTATGGCCCAGCAGAGCAGACTCCCTACTAATCTCTAACTCAATCCTATCTAGAATGGTTTGTTAGGCTTAGTTTCTTTTGTATCTATGTTTTGCAAACTTTTTGACAATTGTATGTCAAGATGATTGTAAAACCATGGATAAAAGATTCTTTGTCTAATCACAATTCGAGATTAATTTTGGGCATATATCTGAAATTTCTTGCAAATCTTTGGATATAGGACAACAGTCATGAGTGGACGACAAGAGCCTAGGTCCAAGCACAGGCATGATCCAGCACTTGAAAAGTATAAGAAGGCGAGACAGAAGATGCATCCTGGATTCCAACCGAGCAGCAGGAGGCCTACCAGAGCTACCTCTAGTGCAGCACCTCAGTATGCAAAGGGGTCAGGGAGCTCTTCTTCTGACACTGATTCTGATGAGTTCAGAGTAGAGCCCAGAGAAGATAAAAAGAGGAAGAGCACTCACAGAGGATCAAATGGTGACAGCTCAGATGAGGAGCAGGAGATTGAGGAGGAGGAGCCAATTCCTCTAGTTCAGCACTAGCCTTGTCAGGGGATGCACTATGGTCTCCTTGAGACACATCTGCCCAATGTACCCTCCTATGTTTCCAGGGTTGATTACAGAGGAAAGGGTATGACCAGGAGAGCTAGAGATGAGCGAAGGGTTGATCCGAGAGGCTTACCTAAGGTTCAGTACGATCACCGCTTCCAGACAGCCTTTCACCTAGACTTCTACTCTAGTGTGATTCTCACCAGGAACCCTGTGATTGCCAGGTCTTAGTGGATTGACTGGCAGTACATCAGAGAGTTGCAGAAGGCCTCAGTTGATCATGCCATTGCTATTTGCCAGCGCACTGGGGTTTATGAGATCATGGAGTTCCAGCATGACTGGAACACAGAGGTAGTAGCTCAGTTCTATGCTACTCTGTTTGTTGAGGAGGATGAGCGGTGGATGCACTGGATGCTTGAGGGCCAGTGGTACAGTGTTGACTATGATGTTTTTGCCACCCAGCTTGGCTTCTCAGAGGATGATCTCTAGAGGGACAGGATCCACACCGAGCAGGTGTTACCCCCTGAGCAGCTCGCATATATGTATCCTCCTGGTGGTGAGAGAGGAGCTATGGGGAAGGTTCTAGGTCTTCACCCTACCTACAGATACCTAGACAGGATGTTCAGGAACACTATTGACTACAAGGGTGGAGACAAGGGCAACATTGCAGATTATTCCAGGAACCTACTCCATAGGATGGCACCTGATGCTCGGCCTTTTAGCGTGTTTGACTTTATTTGATCTGAGATCAGGAGTGTGGGAGAGAGGCCCCTCAAGGGCTATGGTTTTGCTCCTTATATCATGCATATGATTGAGCAGGTGACTGGGCACACATTTGAGTATGATAAGATTCACAAGGCCCTGAAGATTATTGCAGATCTGCTTGAGACAGGGTTACCTCCAGCAGGACCAGGAGGAGGAGCAGCAGCACCAGAGGCAGATGCACCTGGGAGTGGTGCACCAGCAGGAGCTTCACCTTCACCACGTGCTCCTTCACATTCTACTTCACGCCATGGTAGTCCTCCCTCGCCTATCCGTAGGCTTTTCAGCTCCATATTTGGGATGTGCCGTGACATCTAGACTAGGCAGCAGAAGGAGAGGGAGGCTAGGAGGAAGGACACTCAGACTTTGAAGCAAATTGCTTCTAATCTTGAGCTTGATCCTCCTAGATCTCCTCTATTAGATGAGGTAGCTAGTGAGCCTAAGACTGAGGAGCAGCAGTAGGCTAGATATGATAGAGAGTATGTTGAGTTCATACAGCGACAGCAGCAGCAGCAGGCACCTGAGCACCCTGACACTCTACCACTTCAGGCTCGTGTGCCTACTCACTCTCAGCCACGTCCCAGCACTGCCGACGACTATGCTACAGATTGGTGGAGTGACTTGATAGGTGGTGGTGGCTACTACGGCTCTGGTGGCTATGACCCATCTGGTGTCAGTGGTTCTCGTCCAGCTGGTGTTACCTGCTCTGATGACGAAGATGCTGGGAGAGATGATGATGATGATGAGTGATGCCAGAGATTAGTGATAGCTTGTAGCCCCTTTGTCCTTAGTATGTCATTGTTGGACCTTTGTCGTGATAGATGACAAAGGGGGAGAGAGACTAATTAAAGCTTTAGGATAGTTTCATTTGCTTATCTTTGTACCTAAAGATATGTACTGCAGGCTGTAGTTTGTTTTTGAGCTTTATTGATTATATCTTGTGAGAGATGAGACTTATGCTTTATCTATGTATCTCTTGAGACATGATCTTTATCTATATATCAGTGGTTTCTGGACTTGAGAAAATTTGTAATGAGTGCTATGTGTGAATTATATGTGTCATATTTATTTTCATAAGGACTATGCATGCTAGAATGAAAATATTTGATGTGATACCTTTATATTTATTCTTGTATGATATATCTTGTCATATGCATCACGGTTTCTCTTTGTCACACACACATGCACCCCACAGATGCAATGATTTAGGGGGAGTCTCCTATTTGTTTTAGTATGTGCAATTGACATTTGAGGTCAGTTTGTGAATTCTAATCATAAGCACATATTAAGGGGGAGCCTCTCATAAATCATTGAACCCAAAAGTTTAAATGTTTATATCATTTTATAAGCTTTAATCAAGTTGTCATCAATCACCAAAAAGGGTGAGATTGAAAGAGCATCTAGCCCTTTAGTGGGTTTTGGATGATTGTATGACAACGTGATTAAAGGACTAACCCGTTTGCTAAGTGTGGACAGGTAATAGGTTATCTCATAGGTACTTAGTGAAAGCCAAAATGATGTGTTGTTGCATAAACAATCTAGTTCAAGCACAAGACAACAATGCAAATGGAATTCATGTGAAGGCTTATTTATTGTGGGATTTCCATGTACTATGTGAAAGCAAGCTCGTGATTATTAGTTAATGAGACATGAGGGATTGCATATGGAATGGTCTCATATTTGAAGATTGCTAAATTAAAATGAAAAAGATAACAATACATATGAATGGATGATTCAACAACAAGATGTGACTTAATGGCTTGAGATGGTGAAGATAGCAAGGAAAGGCTTCGAGGTACTAAGCAAGGGTGAAGGGCAAGCGACGGCTTGGCGGCCGAAGAACCTAGCTAGGGTGAAGAAGAAAGTACTTGCATTTAGTTGAGGTACTAATCAAGCTAAGATGGTCATATTGATGTGAAGAATCAAATCTATAATGAAGTATTTGATGGAAGTGACTTGATACATTTGGGATTATTCAAATTTGATGAATGGAATCAAGTCACATGCTCAAGATGGCTATGCTCAAGTGAAAAGATCAACATCAACTTGTTAGCACCCTTACTTGATGAAGATTGGAAGGGACGGTATCAATTCAAAAGAAATTGACTCAAGTGGTATAAATTCATTTTTCCTTTGATCTTGAGTTTAATAGGTATGCCGTACTATTAAGAGGGATGCATCATATTGATAGATAATGTTTCATAAGTGCTCAAGCCAACCCATGTGAGTTTTGAGAATTTGAGCGACAAAAGAGCTAACTGATTTGTTGCTGGTCTGGCAATACCGGACGTGTCCGGTATTCACACCAGACGTGTCCAGTATTTGCCCAGCAGCTGTTAAATTGTTCTTCTCGGGTTGGTTCGTCGGGAGTCCCGACGTAGGTCGGGAGTTCCGATGGTCGGGAGTCTCAGCATGGGTCGGGAGTTCCGACGTCTCGCACTTCAACTAACTTGGAGGGTTCACTGTTCTGGTCATACCGGACGTGTCCGGTATGAATGACTAAGAAGCCAACGGCTAGTTTTCAAAAGCCTTGAGGGTCGGGAGTTCCGACGTAAGTCGGGAGTTCCGACGGTTGGGAGTTCCGACATGTGTCGGGAGTTTCGACACCTCACTAACTGTAACTCAGTTACATGTTTTTCAAAATTGCTGAGGGTCGGGGGTTCCGACTTGAGTCGGGAGTTCCGATAGTCGGAAGTCCCGGCGTTCTTCGGGAGTTCCGACGCCTCACAACTTCACTGTAACTTAGTTACCGTTGACGCAGTATGAGTCATACCGGACGTGTCCGGTATGCATATCGGACGTGTCTGGTATTGCAACGGCTATAAAACGGCTAGTTTTCCTTGGGGGCTATAAATACCCCCAAGCCTCCACCTTTGGAGGCTGCTGATTCTGCTAAGATAGACACACGTTTTTGAGCCTTGCCAACTCTCCTAAACCCTCTCTTAGTGAGTGTGTGATCCAAATTGCAAAATCAATTTGTGGGTTGAGAAAGAATTTGAAAAAGAGAGCAAGCCACCACTTGAGCACTTGTGCATATTGTCAATCTCGTGATTCGCATTTGTTACTCTTAGACTCTTCGGTCCTAGACGGCTAGGCGTCGCTAGAGAGCAACCGAGAGATTGTGGTTGCTTCAGAAAGTTTGTAACGGTCGATTCCGCCATCTCGGAATCAAATTAGTGGAAGGAGGAAAAGGAGTTGGAAAAGACTCCGGCTAGAGTGACCTTCGTGGTACCCTCTAGGGCTGACCTTCGCTGGGTCGCCTACAGCCCCCCTCAACGGAGAGTAGGACTCGAACGAGTCCGAACTTCGGTAAAACAAATATCGTGTCTAAATTCGCATTTCATTTGATATTTGTGTTGCTCTAGCTATTCTGCAGGTTCTCTGTGTATATTGTCATCTCCATTAGGTGCCTGCAGTTTAGTTTGAAGATAGAAATCGAAAGGAGCAAGTTCGGGGCCAATCTGCAGAAATCGTGTATACCGGACACGTCCGGTATTTCCTGCCTGCACTGAAAATATTTATTCTCTGTTCCAACTTGGTGTTGCAGGGTTGTAGCTTCTAGATATATTCTTTATACCTTGTTTACTCTGTGGTTAACTTGTGAGGGGTGGTAGTACTCTTACTTTGGAGTTTCTATTTTTGAAAACTCACTTTACTAATCGTTTCCGTTTTTAAAGGTGTTAATTTTCAGAAATGCCTATTCACCCCCTCTAAGCGGCATCCTAGGTCCTTTCACCACCTCAGCGCAGGTTGAGCGGTGGTCACAATTGAGGTTGATGGGCACACAAGACGACGCTCTGTTCATGGCGATGGACTGGGCACACACACGGAGGAGGTCATCATGGCAGCGTGGAGGGGGCACATCAGGATTTGACGACGGCCAATGCGAGGAGTGTTTTTGTCTCATTATAGTCTCATTAGAATTTGGCCGGACTCCCACACTTTTATGTTAGTAAAGGCTTTTATTAAGAATAATAAAAAATATTCAATCCTAGTATTATTTTCTTAACCATATTTCATTATTATCATCAGTCCTGATTATCATAATATAAAGTCATAAAAGTTTTGTCCTTAAGCTACAATGGGAGCTAAAAGCTTGACACAAGATACAAATAATGGAATAATCTTAGCTCGAGTTATTATTGACTTATTTCAGATCCCGTCCCACTTGAGATAAGCTAGGTTTTGGCTAATAATGGGAGATAAACTCTTGACATATATCCATTAAAATTAGAATCAACGTCAAGTTGGGCAATGTAACAGCTTTGGTGTTACGTACCTGTTTAACAATAGTTTAAGGCTTAATAAAAACCTAATGAATAAATTTTCTTATGCTTGGTGATGAACTCTTGCATGAAATGATAAGTAAATATTTGTTTAAATCACTTTGGTGAATAAAATCAATATCTGTGATGTCCACCAATCTAGCTGTTGTGATTAAACATCCCTAAATGAGTTTGCGAACAAAAGTTATTTAGGGTTTATGTTAAAAAAAATATGGAGAAAATGATTAAAAATACCAAAAACCTTACCTTGTTTTAATTGCTCAATAGCTTTTTGGAGGATAAGTAAATAATTCTTTTAGATAGAAACTGTAAAATATGTTGCCGTGAAAAACTTAGTTTAAGTTTTGTAACTTGCGATGAAGTGCTTATTGGTGCCTAGTTTGAATGTTTGATAGATTTATGAGTGCTTCCACGTTTCAATAAAATGTTGTTTCATTAAGACACTCGGAAACTTTTCATGTGTCGGAAGTCAACTGACATTGCAATCTTTGGCGTCTCCTATCTCCTAATCCGTACAGTTAATGACTAAACTTCCTTAAGTAAAATTGGAGTCCTCTGCGCTGTGAATATATCTTGTATAGGACGTGGGGGCCAGTTCTTGATCGAATCTCCGGTACCGTGCGCCCAAGTCGCGCACATGAGCCTGGCCGCGCCCATGACCTGTGCCCCTGGCCGCACCATGACCTGCCTCGCCCACGTCGCGCCCCTGCTCGCGCCCATGGCCGCCCATGCCGCGCTGCCCCTCCCCCACGCCTCGCTGCCGCGCACGAGCGCCACTCCCGCGCACCTACAAGGACGGCCGAGGGGCCTGGCCTCACGCGCATGCCCTCTGCTCTCGCTTGGCTCCCTTCCCCGCTCCCTGCTTGCAGAACGCAAGCACCCACCATGGCCGAGCTCGGAGCCGAGTTCGAGCGCCGCCGTCCTTGCCGCTACACTCGGTCGCAGGCCGAGTTGATCTCGCGCCCACCTCTGCCTCGCTCCTAGCTGTGCCCCGCGCACGCTCGCTGTAGCCTGCGTTGCCGGGAGCCGCCGCCGCGCGAGCACGCGGCCTGGCCGCTGCGCCCTGCCCCGGCGCGAGCGGAGCCCAGCCGCGGGCGCGCTGTGGCCACCCGGTTCCGCGCAGCCTGCTCTTGCCACCCGTCGTGCCCCACAGCGCCGCCGCCGCTGGTCTGCGTGCAGTCGAGCCGCACGCGCACGTGGCCGGCCCTCCACACTCTTCCTCCGGCCGAGCAGAGGCCAGCCCTGGCGACGCGCTGGCCTGGAGACGC
This sequence comes from Miscanthus floridulus, assembly GCF_019320115.1. Classification (NCBI taxonomy): domain Eukaryota; kingdom Viridiplantae; phylum Streptophyta; class Magnoliopsida; order Poales; family Poaceae; genus Miscanthus; species Miscanthus floridulus. The sequence continues at coordinate 32,522,072 of NC_089586.1, read as the reverse complement.
CCCGTTCCGCGCTTGGTTGCCAGCAGCACCAGCCCCGAGCAGAACCGGCCGGCCCCTCCCCTGCCGTCGTCTGCTCTGTTCGTGAGGAAGAAGAAGACAGGGAAGAAAACGAATTGGAAACTTTTTGTTGGGTCCAGATGGGAAGTACTAGACTCATATGAATAGTGGCGTACAGTAACTTTTCCTGCAGGTAGATTAGTAGAAAGTTCAGGTTCCCGACATAAAAATATATATATTTTTTCTGTTATCTTGTTTCTTTTATGATTATGGCCCTGCGTTTATTCCCTGCGTTGCAAGAGGAGTCGTTTTTTTTTTCTCCAGAAGAGTCCAAGAACGACCACAACTTGTCACATTGTAAGTTAGTCACGGCATAGTTTTTTTTAGGTAGTTGTTTAGTTTACTGTCACAACTACGGTGTGCTACACTTTCTTAGCACCATTCTCACATGTCGTAGTCTCATTTTATTGCCAAATTTTTGCTGTAAGTGTGGCTTTAATTTTGCTCGCTGCACTTTGATCATGTTTGGTTTGGCTTTTGCGTACCCACCGTGCATTGCAGTATGCCATTTGTGGTGTGAGAGTCGTGGTACCAAAAATCACGACTCTGGTTCAAATTTCTCGGTCTGTGCCCTGATGCGGTTAGAAAATTACCACAACCATTACGCGTTTGGCATGATTGTCGCGTTTTGTAACTGAGAATCCACTTTTAAACGGTTTCAAACAAGATATTTCTGTGGCAACCATGGTTTGCCTAAGATTAGGCATAGCAAACTATGGCACCAACCAACCGTAAAAGTATCTACTCGTGGTCATTTGTGATTTTTTGTCTGGTTTCTACTCAAAAAATAGGCCATCACTTTGTTTTATTTTTCTCCTAAAAATTGTGGCAAAGCTTTTATTGTCCTTTCGAAAAAATGTCATGTTTTTACACTTGTTTGTTTAGTCCCGTGATAAGGTACTTAACTATTGATCGAATATAAAATATTTTGTTGTATATCATGTAAAGCATGTGGCGTGGTGGTATGCAATCACTTGTTGGAGACTTGGGTTTAAACCTAGTGTGGCTTGTCTTTTTGGTGTCTTTTTACAGTTATGGGTGTTTTTGTTATTGGGACTCAGATGTGCTGGGGAAAAAACATAGACAAAATAGGGACGGGATGCGAACTAGAACCTGGGTGAAACATGGACTCGGAATGGAAAATGGAAGGAACAGGCAAAAAAAAAGAGTACCACAGAAATTGGGAAGCAGACTGGAATACGAATTAAACATGGACTGGAATATGGATTGAACATAGACCAGAAAACGAATATACGGAATGAAGAGGCAGGAAAAAAGTATGGCAGAAATTTTACCTCTTTATTATTAGATATAGATATAGATTAAATTTGGCTGGAACTTTGAAAATGCCTAGTAAATCATAGAAAAATTGTAAAAATGTCAAACAAGTTTTGCTGCACTCCACATGACTTGATATATGCAGTAGACATATAATGTCACATAGTTTAGTATAAAGTTTTTGCTGTAGACTTAAATCTATGCTTTCTAGTGTTAAATCCATAACTGTAGTTCCTGTGCTTCAATTGTGATAAATTTTTTTATGTAATCTAGTGTTAGTATGATTGTGCTGTGGTAAAATTTTCATGTTCAATGAATGCTTATTTACTGAGTTATTGATTTATCTTGTAATATGCTTGTTTAATGGTTTTAAAATAGTTAAAAGTATGCAAAAATAGAAAATGTGTGTCATCTATGTAGTGTTACTGTTGTTATTCCTTATGAACCTATAATATGGCTTCGGTGTTAGAGAAAATATTATGTTATAGATTTATCTATTGTCACATGCCCTTTTTGTCGAATCTTAATTAAATGTTCGTACATAATATGTTTAACCTTATGTTTAAAACATGTTGTCCTTGTTGTTTGTTCCATATGTGTGAGCTATGTAAGGTGTTTCTTAGCTTTGTTTAGTAATGAATGTGTGCTTCACCTGTTGTTTTGGCTTGCACTTGTGTGTTTAAATGCATTAATCGTCTCGCAAGCGAGTCACCGCGGGAAGTTGAGAGTTTAGAATGTTTAATAACCTAGTTTACCCATGATGACGTGTTGCTTTTCTTGTAGGTTTGTAATGCCTACGTGTATGTTTGTTTGACTTAAGCATGCATTGCATTATTGCATAACATTTAGGAACGATGATCGATCGATGGATCAAGTGAAGAATGTTGGCGTCAATGAAAGGTCCTTGTTTGGTTTTGGTAATTGAGTGACAACCTAGGTGGACTAATGTGTTTAAATATGAGATACGTAGGTGATTAGTCCACAAGTACATCGTGTGTGAGCAACATAAGCCATGGAGGTGAAATGACTTGGATTTGTTGCAAGGCTCACATATGTGATGGAGGAGCTCATTGCATATGAGACATGACATGGAGTCATGTGACTAAGGTGGAGAAGATCAAGACAAGACTTGGCTTGTGTTGGTATTTATTAACGCACACAGATAAATCCGTAAGCACATGGATACCGCTGTAGCTTTTACTCGGAAGTATTTCAAGTATCATATCCATAGGGAAACGTGTGAGACTAACTATGGTCTAACTTAACTAGGGGTAGTAACAAGGTTAGGATAAACAGGAGCATAGAGAGTATAACTAAGGTTCTCTTGTTTTGACTTCTGTAAACTATGTCTTCTACTATTCAACTAGGGACATTACTAGAGAAAGACACCAGCAGTGGATGCTTTCCTTTATAACTAGGTCTTACTTAGCCTACAGACGGGAGGTGGACTATAGAGGATTCAACGAGGCTATAAGAGTCACCCTTGCGAGCTACCACCGATCCAGAATGCATGGTACATCCACGATTAACCTAAGTCTAAGCAACACGCTTACACTTATGATTAATACTGTACTCTCTCTAGAATAGGAATAAAGCACTCAAAAGAGTCACAATCTTGATGAACAATATAAACAAGATGCTTACTTGAATCAAAAGTTGATTACTAGAGAAATCTTAGAGGCATGCTCAGATAGAACTTGGATCCACCAAGGTACAAGCCATAGAGAGAAAACATTGACAAGCCAGCATCTCCTTCAAACTCTTTCCTCACTCTCTATCTCACTATTTCTATTTATAAGATTAGATCCTATGGAGGTCTAATCTTTTCTTGATAGCTGGCTCTGATCTTGATGAGGATATGAATTAGGGTTTTAGGATGGCTCTGCTGGAGGGGGTATAGGGCTATATATATAGGGGGTAGAGTCAATTCTGGACCCTTGAATCAAACCGACTTAAAAGGACAGCGTACATGCAGTCTAGGAGGCGGTGGAGAACCGACGTAAGAAAGCGAGGTTGACATGTGGGGCCACTAGGCCAGCTAGCCCCACATGTCATCCACTTGTGGTCTGCTTCAGTGGGTTACTTTTGGTGTCTTCTAGAACATTCTAGAGTTTTTTTCTTCATGTATAATTGTGATTGTAAGGGACCGTAACGCCTAAGAGGGGGGTGAATTAGGCAACTTAAAACTATAACTCTAAACTATGACCTCTTTTTCTACCTAGTCAAAACCTATGCAAGAAAGTAATCTAAATGTGTAACTATGGTTTTGCTAGTGTGTTGCTATCTCTATCGTAAAAAGGAGTTATGCAACCTAGGTTCCAAACCTATCAATTAGCCTATCACTAAGCTAGGAAAGTAAATCACAAACTAAGATTGCAATGTAAATGTGGAAGCTAAAGAGTAAGGTAGAGATATGCAAACTCCCATCAATGACTCTGGTATTTTTACCGAGGTGTCAAGAAGCGCGCAAGCTTTTCACTAGTCCTCATTGGAGCCCCTCGCAAGGAATCCTTCGCAAGGGCCAAGCTCCTGATTGGGTAACTCCGTGGATAGCCCCAGGCCTTCTCCATGTGCAAGTGGGTCTCTAGTGTGCCTTTCGGCAAGCCTCTCCCAGACCACTCCCCATCGTCTTCACTATCAAGCTTCCGGCCGAACCGCCGTGGGCCTTGTTCCCTTTGGTTAATGGTGGCGGCCACACCACAAATGCGGTTGGTGTGATCTCGTAAGACTACAAGCCCCTCCGATGTACAACAATGGTGCATGCAAACACCAAGTAGTAAGAGGTGTGCAAATCTCACTAAACACTAGGCCTAAACATAGAGCAAGCGCATAAGCGGTGGTCTAACTAACCTAAGCACTTCACAAAGCACCTACGCTAATCACCGAATGTATCACTAAGTACTATGCAAGTGGAGATCACTAAAGTGGTGTATCAACACCCTTGGTATGTTTCCTCAGCTCTCCACTACTCAAATGGCCGGTTGGGGGTCTATTTATAAGTCCCATGGAGAAAGTAGCCATTGGGGGTGAAACCTAGCTTTCTGCTACTGACCAGACGCTGCTGTTGTCCTGATTGGACGTGTCCAGTCGTCCCGACTGTTAAGCAGGCGCGTAGAGATCGAATGCACTACCGAGTCTGGTCATCATCGACCTGACGCATCTTGTTGCATTTGCGTTGCTCGAGAATCTCTCTGGACATGATTGAATGCTGCACTTTTGTGCGTTTGGTCATCCAGTGTCGCTGCATCCGGTCCTCACTGAGTTGTTGCCGCGATGATGAATAGTGAAGTTCATGCATCCGGTCACCGCTTCGCTCAACGTCCGGTCACTGCTGCTAACACCTGCCATTGCTGAGCAACTAATCGGACGTGTCTGATCCTCATAGGGCCACTTCCGGTCACCTCTGCCGAGCTCGTTTCTTCACGATCTTATGCCTGGCTTGGTTCCCATCTTCGTGCTTGGACTTTACTTGATATCTTGGATCTTCTCTTGTGCTTCTAGGGTCTTGCTTATGGTGTTGATTGTGGGATCATCATGTCACCTTCGTCCAAGTCACGTCTTGCACCCTATTGAACTACAAAACAATTACTTGCAAATTCATTAGTCCAATTTGGTTGTGTTGGTCATCAATCACCAAAATCCAAAGTAAATGGGCCTAGGGTCCATTTTTCTTACAATCTCCCCCTTTTTGGTGATTGATGACAACACGACCAAAACAAGCAAATAATAAAAATTTTAGAATTTAAAAAACTATTTACTTGCTAGGATGCAATGCAAATGGCAATGTTATATGATGCTAAAAGATACCATATGTAAACATCTTTGGAAACTTATCTTGCCCTTGCAAATGTCCCCATGTGGCATTATGGATTTAAGCCTCCCCTAACTCCATAATCTACTATCCTCTCTTTCTCGAACCATTACCACTTATAAATTATTATGATCGAGCTTGCTTTTGGTCCTATAAATTCTCCCCCTTTAGAATCAAACACCAAAAAGAAAGACATTAGTAGCACAAGGGAGGGTCAAACTTTGTGATCCTTTGTATGTGGAGTGGAATAGGTCACAAAATTTGACTCTCACATTACATATACTACGCTCCCCCTAAATATATGCATACATATGATGGAGAATGTAGTTTATGCATAATTGGCAAATTAATGCTCAAGGGAGTTTAATATATATAATACATGGAGAAAGCACATAAATACCAAAGTGAAATCAACATGATGATATCGGTTTAGAAATACCACATGTGGAAACCAATTTGATTTATACCACTTGCAATAGGTGGTGGATATTTGAAGTATGATACTTAACTCTGGGGACTCCATTTTCCTTGCAATGAGACTACTACACACATGATAAGCTTGAAAATGTCTTAGTCTCAATGCATCCAACTTATAGAGTAACCTCCCCCTAAATTTGTGCACACAAGTATGAAATACTTTTAGGAGACATGCATATTGATTTTAGAATAAAAAATACCACTTGAAAGATGACATCTCATGAATGCGAGAATCATTTTTGAAAGTGATATTCAGGAGAAACTATCTACAATTTTCGAATTTGGCACATATTAGATGAACAATTGTAAAACAAGCTATGTGTCGTGCTCCTAGACAATTTAAGCCGTGTAGGTTTGCTCCAAGGATTAAGAGTGAAACAGAGCAAGCTTACCATAAGATATACCTAGTGTATGCAAGACAAAAGATTAAACATGCAAATGCAAACCTAGGCATGAAAAGGAACTAGATATTAATTGAAATTGCAAGAAATTAAATCTAGTTACATAACATGGGAAGGGGAATTTGGGTCCATTGTATTCACTAACCCACTTTGCAATTACCTTGTCCATAATGATGCACCCCATGAAATGCACCCATACTTTGCCAAGTCACCAAATTCCCCAAAGTCCATCGGACTTCTCACTTCCTTTTTGTGATCCAAACCTTCTTGGTGCTCTTCATGTTGGAAATGATCTCCTTTGGCACCCAAATGCGTTTGGCCCCATTGTTGGCTTGCTTGTTCACCTTGATGACCACCACCTTGTCATTTTTCTTCTTCTTCAAGAGATAAGGTGTGGAGGCCTTTTTGTCCACCTTGTTGGTGTAGGTGTTGTGGAGCTTGCTTGTTTCCTTTTTATTTTTCTCTTTCTTCTTAGCTCCTCCCCCATTCTTCACCTTGCACCCATAGGACTTGTGGCCTTCCTTGTGGCAATGTAGCAAACCATGGTTTGTTCTTCATCAAGCTTCTTCACTCCCTTAATGGTGTTATCTTGATGATGTTGGGCTTGCTCCATTTTGCCTTTAACTTGAGTGAAGTCCTTGGTAAGGCGAGCAACTTCTTGCTTGAGTTGCTCATTCTCTATTGTGACCTCTTGTGTGCATGTATCTACAACAACTTTCTCAACACAAACTTGGTTGCATAAGGGTGAGTCTAAACATAAATCATTGCAAGAAGTAGAAGCATCCTTTTTAGGCATGTCAAAGATAGAACTTTTCTTTTTAGGTGCCTTGGTGAGGGTTGTACCGATGGCTTTAAGATTAGCAACTTTATTAGTTAGCTCATCATAATATTTGCACATGGTTTCCATTTTAGCAAGCAAACTTTTATAAGCATCTTATGAGCTAGCTAACTTTTCTTTTAATTTTTCATTTTTCTTTACAAGTTGCTCATCATTGATTGTGCATGCATTTGTTGTTGCACTAGCCTCAAGTTGCTCAATTTTAGTAGATAGTTCAATATTGAGATTAGCAAATGTCTCATATTGTTCAAGCAAGGTTTTATATGCTTCTTGTGAACTATCTAGCTTTTCTTGTAATATTTTTAGCTTCTTTTGTTGGCTAGTGCAAGCCTTAGCATATTTAAGATTTTCTTGCACAAGTTCATTAAGAGAAGGCATTTCATCATCACTATCACTCTCACTAGAGGATGAGCTTTCATTACCTCATGCCATAAGGCCCACACGAGAAGAGCTTGATGATGAGTGCTTGTGGCCTCACCTCTTGTGATGGTCTTCTTCTTCACTTGAAGAATCATCCCATGGTCTTATTGATGTGAGGGCTTTGTCCTTGCACGCCTTCTTCTTTGTCTTGGGTGTGGGCTTGTTTGGACAAACTTCCACAAAGTGCCCCAACTCGCTGCATACATAGCATCCTTTCTTTCTTTGCTCATTTCTTTGATTGGTGAAGATGAAATCTTGAATTTGGATGGGCACACCCTTGATATTGAGCCTTTAGATCATCTTCTCCACCTTGTTGATAAGTTTCATTGATTCTTCATCAAGGTCGGAGGTGAAGGAGGAAGATTGATCATCATCACTTGAATCTTCATCATCATCATCATCTTCTTCACTTGAGGAGCTTGAGCTTGAGCTTGTCTCAACTTGTTTGCCCTTCATCTTCTTTTTCTCACTGCATGCAAGTGCTTTGCCTTTGCTTGATGATGAGGCTTCTTCTTTACCTATCTTTTGTGACATTTTAGATGCCACTATCTTGCCAATGACTATGGCTAGGGTCATAGTGCTCAAATCCTCCATGTTGTGAAGGATGGTGATGATGCTTGCATATTTCTTTTATGGTAGCACGGAGATGATCTTCCTCACGATGTCCGCATCATCTAGCTTCATTAATCCTATTGAATGGAGCTCATTAATAATTAGATTCAAATGAGAATACATATCACGAACAAGCTCATCATCATTCATTTTAAAGGAATCATAATTTTGTTTAGCTAGACAATGTTTTTGCTCATGGACCATAGTTGTGCCGTTATGGAGCTCTTGGAGTTTTAACCAAATTTCATGTGTCGTATTTAAAGTGAACACTTGGTTAAACACATCCATGCTAAAAGATTCAAATAAGCAATTTTTAGCTCTAGCATTGAAATGAATTTCTTTTTCTTCACTCTTTGTGGGTTTATCGGGATTCTTAATAGGTTCCATCCTGTCACGAGTGACTCTCCAAACACCCAAATCTACTGCCTCAAGGTGACAAGCCATTCTAGCTTTATAGTAGGGAAAGTTAGTACCATCAAAGTGTGGAGGCCTAGAGGTATCCATCCCAACCACTCTAAATAGCGTCGACTCAACGGCGGTGAAGCCAAAGGTCCAAATTGAGCCAACCGGCTCTGATACCACTTGTAAGGGACCGTAACGCCTAAGAGGGGGGTGAATTCAGCAACTTAAAACTCTAACTCTAAACTATGGCCTCTTTTTCTACCTAGTCAAAACCTATGCAAGAAAGTAATCTAAATGTGCAACTACGGTTTTGCTAGTGTGTTGCTATCTCTACCACAAAAAAGAGTTATGCAACCTAGCTTCTAAACCTATCAACTAGCCTATCACTAAGCTAGGAAAGTAAAACACAAACCAAGATTGCAATATAAATGCAGAAGCTAAAGAGTAAGGTAGAGATATGCAAACTCCCATTGATGACTTTGGTATTTTTACCGAGGTATCGAGAAGCACGCAAGCTTCCCCCTAGTCCCCATTGGAGCCCCTTGCAAGGAATCCCTCGCAAGGGCCAAGCTCCCGGTCGATTAACTTCATAGATAGCCCCGGGCCTTCCCCACGTGCAAGTGGGTCTTAGATGTGCCTTCCAGCAAGCCTCTCCTAGATCGGTCACCGCCATCTTCACTATCAAGCTTTTGCCCGAACCACCGTGGGTCTTGTTCCCCTCGGTACACGGTGGTGGCCACACCACAAACATGGTTGGTGTGATCTCATAAGACTACAAGCCCCTCTGATGTACCACAATGGTATGTGCAAGCATCGAGTAGTAAGAGGTGTGCAAACCTCACTAAACACTAGGCCTAAACCTAGAGCAAGCGCATAAGCAGTGGTCTAACTAACCTAAGCACTTCGCAAAGCACCTACGCTAATCACCAAATGTATCACTAAGCACTATGCAAGCAGAGATCACTAAAGTGGTGTATCAACACCCTTGGTATGTTTCCTCAGCTCTCCACTACTCAAATGGCTGGTTGGGGGTCTATTTATAAGTCCCATAGAGAAAGTAGCCGTTGGGGGCGAAACCTAGCTTTCTACTACTGACCGGACGCTGTTGTCATCCTGATCGGACATGTTCGGTCGTCTCGACCATTGAGCGCACACATAGAGATTGGATGCACTGCCGAGTCTGGTCATCATCGACCTAATGCGTCTGGTCGTATTTGCGCCACTCTGGAACCTCTCTGGACATGATCAGATGCTACACTTTTGTGTGTCTGATCATCCAGTGCCGCTGCGTTCGGTCCTCACTGAGTTGTTGCCGCGATGATGAACAGTGAAGTCTGTGCATCTGGTCACTACCTCGCTCAGCATCTGATCACTACTGCTGACGCCTGCCATTGCCGAGCAACTAATCAGATGTGTCCAGTCCTCATAGGGCCACGTCCAGTCACCTCTGCCGAGCTCATTTCTTCACGATCTTGTGTCCAGCTTGGTTCCCATCTTCGTGCTTGGACTTTGCTTAATATCTTGGGTCTTCTCTTGTGCTTCTAGGGTCTTACTTATGATGTTGATCATGGGATCATCATGTCACCTTTGTCCAAGTCACGTCTTGTACCCTATTAAACTACAAAACAATTACTTGTAAATTCATTAGTCCAATTTGGTTGTGTTGGTCATCAATCACCGAAATCCAAAGTAAATGGGCCTAGGGTCCATTTTCCTTATTGTGATTAAATCTAACAAATAGGTCCACCTTGACGATTTTCTGATTAAACCCTGCTGAAAGCACAGATTAACCAAAACTCATGGAATTTGTTAGTTTAAACCCATAGACCTATGTTTGGTGATGGAATTAAGTATATATGCAGGTTATATTGACATTTATAATTGCTGTTAATGACCGTCAACAAGCTCCACCAAGCTTACCCTCTGTCAGTCCCTGTGCAAAGCTAAACTCAGCAACAGATTAGGAGTTGCTACAATGCTTTCACGCCTCAAAAGTACATAGACATTCAATGAAGAATTCTCCTCCGAATTAGAATAAACTGATCTGACTTTTAAACTTACCCATATTACCTTTAACCATGGGGCTTCTTAGCCTTCACTTGGGTCTTGAACAATTGAAAGATAGAACAATCAAGTCAAGCACTATGTCTCAAGTTCTTTGTTCTACTATTGTTTCAGAGTTTTTATATGTTTTCAAAAATAAAACTTAGAGATTCCATTGTATGATACTCTCAAGTCTGAAAGCTCTAGTTTGGTTTTGTTGAATTGATGAAACCCTAAGTGCTAACCTAGTTTATCAAAGTGATCATTTGATAGGTAGCACATTCCAAGTGGTGAAGCAAATGGTGAAGATCATGATGATGGTGTGGACATGATGATAAAGTGTTTAGACTTGAAAAAGAAGAAAGAAAAAAACAAAAAGCTCAAGGCAAAGGTAAAACTTAATAGGAGCTTTTTGGTTTGGTGATCGGGACACTTAGCGAGTGTGATCACATTTAGGATAGATGGTCTTACTATTAAGAGGGGAGCTCTTATCAGACAACTCAATCATCTAGTGCCACTAGGTGTTGGAAAACTTGCATATGCATTTTAGGCCTAATACACATTCAGTGAGAAAGTGATTAACCTTTGAAAAATGATTGTGAAAATGCTAACACACCGCATGTGATGGTGAAACACTTGGAGTGTTAGCATATTTGCAAAGGTAGTGAAAAAGGTCAAGAAAAGGAGGCGTTGCTAGGCTTAGGGTGCTACCACGGGGGCACCACCATGCCCTGTTCGGTGCACCATCACCCCTGCGGCAGTGACCGGTAGAGGAGGCCAAGAGTGGGTTGCACTGGTGGGGCTCCACCACCCTATCCGGTGGCACCACCACACCTAGGGCGGTGCCCACCTAGACCCAGTAGAGAAGAGGAAGAGTGAGGCGGCCATGAAGCGATCGGTGTGCACCACCCCTAGCACCACCATGGGTGTTTGGTGGCACTGCCATAAAAATCTAGAGAGCAGGAGAAAACAGGGAGGTCACTGCCATGGGCACCACCGCCCTAAGGGTAGTGCACCACCTCTTTTCTCTAGAGACTTGGTCTCTTAGGCAGATTGGCTAGGTGGTCGCCACCACCCAAGGGGCGGTGCCAGCGCCACCCTATCCGGTGCCCCAATGGCTAGCTTTTAGCTGTTGGAAAGTGACTATTGGGAGGGGCACCACCATGTCCGGTGCTAGGCATCACCGTGTCTGGTGCCCTCATAGAAAGTTGCTCCAAAGGGGTAACAGATCTATTTGCTTGTGGGCTTATAAATAGAGCTAGTGGCCAGCCTTGGCCACTCTCTTAGAACTTCTAATAGCTGCATACACCCTTTGAGAGCTAAGCACACCACTCCACTCACTTGCACACTTGATTTTATCATCTTGAGTGAGATTGGAGAGCCTCTAGTGCATTGCTTAGTGTTCTAGCATCTTATGGCATTAGTTGGGCGATTTGGGCTAGTGGAGTTCTTGTTACTCTTGGTGTTTGTCGACACCTAGATGGCCTGGTGAAAGCTCTAGTTTGGTTTTGGTAAATTAATGAAACCCTAAGTGCTAACCTAGTTTATCAAGTGATCATGAGATAGGTAGCACACTCTAAGTGGTGAAGCAAATGAAGATCATAGCATGATGATGATGATACCATAGTGATGATCAAGTGCTCGGACTTGGAAAGAAGAAAGAGAAAAACAAAAAGCTCAAGGCAAAGGTATAAACCATAGGAGCTATTTTGTTTTGGTGATCAAGACACTTAGATAGTGTGATCACATTTAGGTTTGATAGCCATACTATTAAGAGGGGTAAAACTCGTATCAGAATGCGGTTATCAAAGTGCCACTAGATGCTCTAACTCATTGCATATGCATTTAGGATCTAGTGGAATGCTAACACCCTTGAAGATGTTTGTGAAAATATGCTAACACATGTGCACAAGGTGATACACTTGGTGGTTGGCACATTTGAGCAAGGGTGAAGAAGTTAGAGGTAAAAAGGAGTTAGTCTCGCTAGTCACAAGGTGACCGGACGCTGGTCCCAGAGGAACTGGCATGTCCGGTCAGTTGTAACAGCAGAGACGCTAGCGTCAGTCAAACGATTGGATGCTGGGTCACTCAATGATCGGACACTAGCGAGATGTGTCCGGTCCTGTTGTCAAGCAACGCTTAGAGGCTAGGGTCTCTAACCAAATGATGGAAGGGTCTGGTCGTGCTTGACCGAACACGTCCGGTGGGCAAAAGGCATTTCTAGAAGCTTCCTAGAAACGACCAGACGTAGGTGGCTCAGCATCCAGTCAGTCATAGCACAGCATCCAGTCAACTCAAGTTACTGTTGAAACTAGGACACGTGGTTGTCGTTGGGCGACTGGACGCTGAGGTCCAGCGTCCGGTCAACATGACCGGAGCATCTAGTCAGCTCGTGTTGTGCCCAGTGAAGGGGTATAATGGCTCTATTTTATGGGGGCTTCTATTTAAGCCCCATGGCCGGTTGAAGCTCATGATCTTTGGCAATTTTCATTGACATAGCAACCTTGTGAGCTTAGCCAAAGCCCTCCCACTCATCTCCATCATTGATTCATCATCTTTGTGAGATTGGGAGTGAATCCAAGTGCATTGCTTGAGTGATTGCATCTAGAGGCACTTGCTGTTTGTGTATCACTATGGATTTCGCTTGTTACTCTTGGTGGTTGCCACCACCTAGATGACTTGGAGTAGCGAAGATCATCGAGCGAAGGTTGGTGATTGTCTCTGGCTCCGATCGTGGTGATTGTGAGGGGTTCTTGACCTCTCCCCGGTGGAGAACCAAAAGATACTCTAGTGGATTGCTCATGGCTTCTGTGATCCTCATCTTGTGTTGGTTGTGTGGCACCCTATTGAGGGTTTGGCGTGTGAAGCCAATTAGCGCATGAACCTCCAAGTGAGTGAATCGCCACAACAAGGACTAGCTTGCCGGCAAGCAAGTGAACCTTGGTAAAAATCATTGTGTTCATCATTGATTCTGAGGTGATTGGTCTTCATTGTTATTCATCCTTGTGATTGATTGGTTCCTTCATCTACATGGCGGTATAACCTTCTTGAGATGCTTACCTTCAAGATTTGGCACATTGGTCACTATTCTAGTAAGGAGTGGTTTGGACACCATGACACCAAACCAAGTGTTGGGAGACATCATGACCGATGACACATATAGAGATGAAGATGAGAAGGAAGAAAAGAAGGAAAAAAAAGATGAGAAGAAGAATGACAAGAAGAAGAGCATGGCATTCAAAGCCACATCATCCAAGGGCAAAGCTAAGCAAGAAACATCAAGTGAAGAAGATGAATCTTGGGATGATGATGATGAGAAGATGGCTCTCTTTGTAAAGAGATTTGGCAAGTTCATGGTGAAGAAGGGCTATCGTGCTAGAAGAAAGAAGTCTTCATCCAAGAATAAAGAAGAGTCAAGAAGGTGCTTCAAGTGTGGAAGCAAAGATCATCTTGTTGCTCAATGCCCATACAATAGCGACAATGATGATGACAACAAGAAAAACAAGAAGAAGGACAAGAAGGAAAAGAAAGAGAAGAAGGACAAGATGGCATTCAAGAAGAAGAAGGGTGGTTCATATGTAGTCACTTGGGATAGTGATGCTTCCTCAAGTGATGATGATGATGATGATAGTGATGATGACAAGACCACCAAGAAGAAGGTTCTTGCAAGCATTGCTATTAATGAGAAGCCTTCTCTCTTCAAATCTTCATCATGCTTCATGGCTAAGGCCACTAAGGTATAATCTTGTGATGATGAAAGTGATGAAGAACATGATGATGAAAATGAACATGAAAATGAAAATGATAGTGATAGTGATAATGATGAACCCACTAAAGATGAACTATTTGACATGCTAGAAGATGCTAAAGAACACTTTGACATCAAGAGAAGGGAATGCAAATGCTTGCATAAGGGACTAGTAGCCCTTAAGCAAGCCTTTGATGAGCTCAATGCATCTCATGAGAGGCTAGAGGAAGCCCATGAGAAGCTTGGCAAAGCTCACAAAAAGCTTAAAAAGGCTCATTTATCTTTGCTTGATGAGCAAAATAAAAAGAAGCATGTTGAAACTTGCAATGTAGGTTTAACTTGTGATATAATTGATGAATCACTATCCATGCCTATCATTGTTGCTCCTACTAACCCTTCTTGTAGCACCTCCACCTCTACCTCATCTAGTAGTGATGGTCTCACTTTGTGACACCTCACTAGTGGTTGAGAATGAGAACCTCAAGAAGGAGGTCAATAAGCTCACTCACACCTTAGCTAAAGCTTATGGTGGTGAGGACCGCTTGCTTATGTGCTTGGGTAGCCAAAGAGCTTCTCTCTATAAAGAGGGATTGGGCTATACCCCCAAGAAAGGCAAAGCGGCCTTTGCTCCTCACAAGACTAGTTTTGTGAAGAACAATACTCGGTTTTGTACTAGTTGCAAGCAAGTGGGTCATAAGGATTAAGGAGCATGAATGCAAAAACAAGAGCAAAAATGCTAATGTATCCTTCATAAAGCCTGATTCATGCTATATGCTTACTAAGGGTACAAATGGTGTGAAGGCTAAGTTCATTGGTAAACCATGGATGGGCTCAAACAAGAAAGCCATTTGGGTACCAAAGAACTTAGTGACTAACCTTCAAGGACCCAAGCAAGTTTGGGTACCTAAAAGGAATTGATCTTCTTTTGTAGGTTAATTACAAAGCTAGAGGAAGGCATTGGGTTCTTGATAGTGGGTGCACTCAACACATGACCGGTGATGCAAGAATGTTCAACTCAATCAACACCAATGGCAATGATGGTTATGATAGTATCACATTTGGTGATAATGGCAAAGGCAAGGTCAAAGGGCTTGGTAAGATTGCAATATCCAATGACATGAGCATATCCAATGTGTTGCTAGTAGAGAGCTTGAACTTCAATTTGCTATCCATAGCTCAATTGTGTGATCTTGGTTTCAAATGCATATTTGGGGTAGATGATGTAGAGATCATAAGTGTAGATGGCTCTAATTTGATCTTCAAAGGATTTAGATATGAGAATTTATACTTGGTTGATTTCAATGCTAGTGAAGCTAAATTATCTACATGATTGTTCACTAAGTCTAGCATGGGTTGGTTATGGCATAGAAGGTTTGGTCATGTTGGAATGAAACAATTGAATAGATTGGTTAAGCATGACTTAGTTAGAGGCTTGAAAGATGTTGTGTTTGAGAAGGATAAACTTTGTAGCTCTTGTCAAGCCGGCAAACAAGTTGGAAACACCCATCCTAAGAAAAGCATGATGAGCACTAGCAAAGCATTTGAGTTATTGCACATAGATTTGTTTGGACCAACATAATACACTAGCATTGGTGGTAACAAATATGGCTTTGTGATAGTGGATGACTACACTAGATACACAAGGGTATTCTATCTAGTGGACAAAAGTGATGTGTTTGCAACATTCAAATCATTTGTCAAAGGCATTCACAATGAGTTTGAAACAACCATCAAGAGAGTTAGAAGTGACAATGGTAGTGAATTCAAGAACACTAGAATTGATGAGTTATGTGATGAATTTGGAATTAGACATCAATTCTCGGCCAAGTACACACCTCAATCAAATGGGCTTGTTGAGAGGAAGAATAGAACACTCATTGATATGGCAAGGTCTATGCTTAGTGAGTACAATATGAGTCAATCTTTTTGGGCCGAAGGTATCAACATAGCTTGCTATTGTAGCAACCGCCTCTATTATCACCGATTGAAAGAGAAGACACCATATGAGCTCTTGAATGGTAGAAAGCCCAACATTGCATATTTTTGGGTCTTTGGTTGCAAATGCTATATCTTGAAGAAAGGCACAAGATTGGGCAAGTTTGACAAGAAATGTGATGAAGGATTCCTACTTGGTTATTCCACTACAAGCAAAGCATATAGAGTTTGGAATTTGGATAGTGGTACTCTTGAGGAAGTTTATGATGTTGAATTTGATGAAACCAAGGGTTCACAAGTAGAGAATGAGAACTTGGAAGATGTTAGAGGCATTCAACTTTTAAATGCCACGAAGAACATGGATATTGGTGAATTAAGGCCTAGACAAGTGAATGATGATGAAGATGATCAAGTGCAAGTGCTCTCTAACTCAAATGTGAAAGATGATACAAATCAAGTTAGTGCAAGTGGATCTCATGATAATGAACAAAATCAAGTGGCTAGTACATCATCTCAATCCAATGATCAAGCAAGTACAAGCAATCAAGTTCCAATACTCCAACCAACCAATGTTGCAAGAGATCATCCATTGGACACTATCATTGGTGATATTTCAAGAGGTGTACAAACAAGATCAAGATTGGCATCATTTTGTGAACACTTCTCATTTGTATCATCCATTGAACCAAAGAAGATAGATGAAGTATTGAAGGATGTTGATTGGGTGAATGCTATGCATAAAGAATTGAATAACTTCACAAGAAATTAAGTATGAGAATTGGTAGAAAGACCAAAGGGACACAATGTGATTGGAACCAAATGGGTCTTTAGAAATAAGCAAGATCAAGATGGGATAGTAGTAAGGAACAAAGCAAGATTGGTAGCACAAGGCTATACACAAGTTGAAGGTCTTGACTTTAGAGAAACATATGCCCCGGTTGCTAGATTGGAAGCAATAAGAATCTTGCTAGCCTATGCTTGTGCCCACAACATAAAGCTCTATCAAATGGATGTTAAGAGTGCATTTCTCAATGGCTACATCAATGAAGAAGTATATGTTGAGCAACCTCCCGGTTTTGAAGATGACAAGAAGCCCAACCATGTGTACAAATTGAAGAAAGCATTGTATGGCTTGAAGCAAGCACCTAGAGCATGTTATAAGAGATTGAGGGATTTCTTACTCTCTAAAGGGTTCACAATGGGCAAGGTTGACATCACTCTTTTCATCAAAAAGATTAGAAAAGATCTATTTGTATTGCAAATCTATGTTGATGATATCATATTTGGATCAACCAATCAAGATTTTTGTGATGAGTTTGGAAAGATGATGGCTAATGAGTTTGAGATGTCCATGATTGGAGAGTTAAGTTACTTCCTTGGTCTTCAAATCAAGCAATTGAAGAATGGTACATTTGTGAGTCAAGGTAAGTACATCAAGGACATGATCAAGAAGTTTGAAATGATTGATAGCAAAGTCATTAGCACACCAATGGGAACTAATGGCAACTTGGATAGTGATGCAAGTGGAAACATGGTGGATCAAAAGTTGTATCGGTCTATGATTGGAAGCCTACTCTATGTGACCGCATCAAGGCCGGATGTCATGTTTAGTGTATGCATGTGTGCAAGATTTCAAGCCTCACCAAGAGAAAGTCATTTAAAGGCTACAAGGAGAATATTGAGGTACTTCAAGCATACACCAAGTGTTGGTTTGTGGTATCCCAAAGGAGCAAAGTTTGAGCTAGTTGGTTACTCTGACTCGGATTATGCGGGATGCAAGGTTGAAAGGAAGAGCACCTCGGGCACATTTCAATTATTAGGAAGATCACTTGTTTCATGGTCATCAAAGAAGTAAAATAGTGTTGCATTATCAACTGCCGAAGCCGAATACATATCCACCGGTAGTTGTTGTGCACAAATACTTTGGATGAAGGCCACTTTGAGTGACTTTGGAATCAAGTTCAAGAAAGTGCCTTTGCTATGTGACAATGAGAGTGCAATCAAGCTAACCAACAATCCGGTTCAACATGTAAGAACAAAGCATATAGATGTCCGCCACCATTTCATAAGAGATCACCAACAAAAAGGGGACATTTGCATTGAAAGTGTAGGCACCGAAGATCAACTTACTAATATATTCACCAAGCCATTAGATGAGAAAAGGTTTTGCAAGCTAAGGAATGAGTTGAACATATTGGATTTCTCAAACATGTGTTGATGCACCCCCCACTCATATGACATGCCTCTCCTTCGAGCTATTCGAGGTAAAAGTTGATTGGCATGACATACATCCTTGCTAAGGACATGTTTAGTGCATCTAGTCACATTTTCAATCCTTCTAGGACCTTCAAGTGGTTCAATTTTATTAGGATCATTCATGAAAATCAAATGAATTTGATGTTTATATGGTATCACTATTGCTTCTATGCTTGACTTGATCTAGTGATAGCATATGACATGTTTGTGGGCTTGTAAACCTAGTGTTTAATCTAGAAAATAAACTCTAAGTGTTTAACTCAACATGGTACAAGATAACCCTTATTTGGAGGTGTGAAGAAGCTTATCCTTTGATCAAACCGAGTTAAATATCTTTGGTAAATGATCTAGATTAGACCAAATTTGGGAAAATGATCCTCACCCCATTAATTGACATTGATAATCTCAACTCTACAAGTGGCACTATCTATATTTTTAGCCTCTGTGGTCATTGATGACAAAGGGGGAGTGAAACAAAGATATAAGTGAAACAAAGACATAAGTGACAAAGGGGGAGAAATAGTGCACAAAGACAAGTGAAAAGATAGTGAAAGGGGAGAGAAATAAAGATACAAGTGATAGGGGGAAAACTTGACATAAGGGGAGAAATATGACAAAGGAAAGAAATCAATTAAAATTTTGAGCACACAAGTAGGGGGAGCAAGCTCATAAACTTGTATGGTGCATTTGAATGTGCATGGCACAAGTTTTAAATTTAGTTATCCATGCTTGTGTGATGTATGCTAGTTGTAAGATTGTATGATGAAATGAAATCACTAGACGACTTTCATTCCAAGTAAGTTTTTACAATGGGTATCTTTTCGAAGTATGATTTCAAGTAGTATAAAGCTAACAATGGTGCTAAGGATGGTATAATGGTGCACTCCGATTGGTATCACGCTTCAAAGGCCCATCTTTTATACCTTAGCATCATTTGGTAGATATTGACTCCTATATTTCCTATCTAAGCATATGTGCAAGCTACAATCCAAACTCTTAGCACATATGTAGGGGGAGAAATTGCTACCATTTAGGGTTCATGAAACTTGTCCATATTCCTTTACACATGGTAAATATGCTTTGACAAGCAACATGGATTCAGTTGAATTTTATTTCATATCTTTGTATAAGGGTTGTCATCAATTACCAAAAAGGGGGAGATTGAAAGCTCTAGTTTGGTTTTGGTGAATTGATGAAACCCTAAGTGCTAACCTAGTTTATCAAGTGATCATGAGATAGGTAGCACACTCCAAGTGGTGAAGCAAATGAAGATCGTAGCATGATGATGATCATACCATAGTGATGATCAAGTGCTCGGACTTAGAAAGAAGAAAGAGAAAACAAAAAGCTCAAGGCAAAGGTATAAACCATAGGAGCTATTTTGTTTTGGTGATCAAGACACTTAGAGAGTGTGATCACATTTAGTTTTGATAGTCGTACTATTAAGAGGGGTGAAACTTGTATCGGAATGCGGTTATCAAAGTGCCACTAGATGCTCTAACTCATTGCATATGCATTTAGGATCTAGTGGAATGCTAACACCCTTGAAAATATTTGTGAAAATATGCTAAGACATGTGCACAAGGTGATACACTTGGTGGTTGGCACATTTGAGCAAAGGTGAAGAAGTTAGAGGTGAAAAGGAGTTAGTCTCGCTGGTCATAAGGTGACCGGACGCTGGTCCTAGAGGAACCGGTGCGTCCGGTCAGTTGTAATAGTAGTGATGCTGGCGTTGGTCAAACAACTGAACACTGGGTCGCTCAGCGATCGGACGCTGGTAAGATGTGTCTAGTCCTGTTGTTGGGCAGCGCTCAGAGGCTAGGGTCTCTGACTGGACGATGGAAGGGTCCGGTCGTGCTTGACTGGACACGTCTGGTGGGCAAAAGGCGTTTCTAGAACCTTACTGGAAACGACCGGACGCTAGTGGCTCAGCGTCTGATCAGTCATAGCGCAGCGTCCGATCAACTCAAGTTACCATTGAAACTAGGACACGTGGCTATCATTGGGCGACCGGACGCTGAGGTCCAGCGTCTGGTCAACATGACTGGAGCATCCGATCAGCCCATGTTGTGCCCAATGAAGGGGTACAACGGCTCTATTTCATGGGGGCTTCTATTTAAGCCCTATGGCTAGTTGAAGCTCATGATCTTTGGCAATTTTCATTGACATAGCAACCTTGTGAGCTTAGCCAAAGCCCTCCCACTCATCTCCATCATTGATTCATCATCTTTGTGAGATTGGGAGTGAATCCAAGTGCATTGCTTGAGTGATTGCATCTAGAGGCACTTGGTGTTTATGTTTCGCTACGGATTTCGCTTGTTACTCTTGGTGGTTGCCACCACCTAGACAGCTTGGAGCAGCGAAGATCGTCGAGCGAAGGTTGGTGATTGTCTCTGGCTCCGATCATGGTGATTGTGAGGGGTTCTTGACCTCTCCCTGGCGGAGAGCCAAAAGGTACTCTAGTGGATTGCTCATGGCTTGTATGATCCTCATCTTGTGTTGGTTGTGCGGCACCCTATTGAGGGTTTGGTGTGTGAAGCCAATTAGCGCATGAACCTCCAAGTGAGTGAATCGCCACAACGAGGACTAGCTTGCCGGCAAGCAAGTGAACCTCGATAAAAATCATTGTGTTCATTATTGATTCTGAGGTGATTGGTCTTCATTGTTATTCATCCTTATGATTGATTGGTTCCTTCATCTACATGGCAGTATAACCTTCTTAATCACTCTCATTATATTACCACAAACTAGTTGTCAAGCTCTTTAGTGTACCTAGTTGTGAGAGGTTGCTTGGTTGGTTGGTGTGGCTCTTTAGTTAGCCTTTGAGAGCACAGTAACATAGAGTAGTATCATAGCTATTGTGTGAATAGATACTATATAAACTAGAACTATGGTAGGTGGCTTGCATTTTGAGTAGGCTAGCACAACACTTGCTTCGCCTCATAATTGTCTAACTACTTTGTTAAGTGTTGTTGTAGAAATTTTATTAGGCTATTCACCCCCCTCTAGCTATTAGGACCTTTCACCCGGTGATTGGTGGATCATTGAGCGGTTATTGGTGATTATTGATGGCTCCAATCATTGACATTGTGAGGGGTTCTTGTGCCTTCCCCATGGGAGATCATGAAAGGCAACTCTAGTAGATTGTGTGTGGCTTGTGTGATCCTCATCTTGTGTTGGTAGTGCGACACCCTATTGAGGGTTTGGTGTGTGATGCCAAGTAGCGCGTTGTAACACCCTAAAATTTGAATAAATTTAAATTGGCTAAATTGGTTTATTTTAATTTATGTAAGCATTTAAACCACATTAAGTTTATAAAAATGAAATCAATATCAAAGTTAAATACATGCTTGAGCATTCATGCTGGTGCATATTTTGTGTTGAATTGGTTTGGATTTTGTTCTGGTTTAGAAAGGGAATTCAAATTCATCTGAAAAAGAATTCAAAAAAACTTGGAAAATAAAAAGAAAAGGAAACTTTCTCTCTGCCTGGCTCCTGGCCTAGTCGGCCTGCTCCCTCCTCCTCAGCCCAGCGCTATGCAGGCTAGCCCAGCTGCCGAATCCCACAGCGCAGGCCACCTGGTTTCCTTCCCCTTCTCCTCTTTCTAGGCCGAGCCGAGGCCCAACATGCAGCCAGCTGCTCACGCGTCACAGCAGCCCGCCTCCTTGTGCCACCGACAGCTGGGGCCCGCACCCGTCTTCCTCTCTGAGTTGGCAATGAAGTGGACACCAACCCGGTGTTGATCCACGCGACTTCCTCACGTCATGGTGCAATCCGCGTGCCCGTGTCGTCTATAAAGCCCCAGCGTCTGCATCCGCGACACCCTCTGCAACCCTAGCAAACTGCCGCCTTCACTCCCACGCTCAAGATCGCAGCAGCACCGGAACCCTAGCCACAAGGCATCCAAGCTGCTGAGCTTGTTCCTAACGTTCCGCAGCTCTTTCGTCACCGTAAGTCTGAGGCCGAGTTTCGTACCAATCTCACGAAGCCGCCGGACATTCCTTTCTCTGTTTTTTGCTCGGTTTTGGTCTCTGACCATCGCCGAACCTTGTAGAGCGCCGTTGTCCAACCGTGAGCGGCACGTCGTCCTTGGATCGCCTCAACTCACGCCGTTGCCCTAGGTGAGTTGTCTCCGATCTCCTCTGTTGAATCGTACCGGCCCTGCGCAATTTGGTGCATGAAATTGCCCAAGCCGATGACGCCAGCGAGCTTCCCCCAGCCGGTAATGGCAGCCACCGCGCCGGCTTACTGTGCCGGCCGGCCAGCTCTTTTTCCCTTGGATCTGATATCAGCCGTCCGATCTGGATCGAACGATCCATAATGGAAGATATCCCTTCGGTGGCAAACTTCATAAAGAGCCCCTGCAGTTTTTAAATATAGAACCCGCAGTCCCATGGCGTATTCCAGTGAATACGTTTTCTCGTTTTTGAAAACGTATTTTCTAATTTGCAGATTCAAATGGAAGTTCTAATTAATTACAGTTTTGCCATTGCCTTTATTTGCTCATAACTTCTTCGTTTTAACTCCAAATTGATCCGTTCAACTTGCGTTAGATTCGTCTTTCCAAGATCTATCTGTTCATATAATTTGTCACCATGTTTTTGAACTTTAAATTTCGAGTTTAGATTTGATCTATTTCTTTAATAGGGAAACTTGTTTTAATCCTAACTTTCTCGTTGTAACTCCGTTTTTTGTGACCTTCGTGTCTGTGTGATCGTAGCAACGTGTAGAATAGTTTTATGAACTTTTCAAAACTGTTTGCCTCTGTTGGTGTACTGTTCTAATTGAATTTATTTGTTTGCCTCGTGTATGATTGCTCGGATGATTGTATGTTGCTGCTTGGTGTTGTTGATCGGGTTCAGACAGTGAGGTTTACGTTGGTGATCAAGAGAACTTCTATGACCAGCAAGACCAGCAAGACTTCCAGGAGAACTCTGATCAAGGCAAGTATAGCTAAGGACCTTCCTTGTTGTCCTATTCATGAGATGCACTAAAATTCATTTGCATGTGTCCACTTTGTTACCCTATGTAGGATATCCTAGAATTTGATCTTGAATACCTTGAAACCGGGATTTATGCATTTGGGTAGTGCATGCTAGTGCTAAACAATAACCATGATCTTAATACTTGACTGATGATTGAGCTTTAAACCATTTAAGATGACTTGTTAGCAATGACAGGAGGGTATAATTCCCTCTCCTCAAGGACTTATTTGTAAGTGATCATCCAGGACTTATAGTACAGCTGTGAGGGCTACATGGCTCTGGCTCTAGTTGCTTGGGAGACCTCTTCTAGCTGGCTTAGAGGATACTATGAGTCGGGTATAGGATAGCCTCTGTCCTGTTGTGCCTTGCTATGAAGCAGCCTTTTATTTTCTTTGGAAGGGGGGTTCCTATATCTGATGACCCTACGGCCCTTTTCGGTTAGACAAACTTCTGAGTAGCTTTATGTGGTTTTTGGTGTCTGGACGTAATTAACCCATGCACTTGTAAAACCATGACTCACAGTGAAAGTGTACACCTCTGCGCAGAGTTAATAAACTAGTATACTAGCCGTGCTCACGGTCACGAGCGGCCAAGGGATTCTTACACCATAAATGAGCTCTTGTTTAATTGTGCTTTACTAAGTCTTCTTTAAGCTAATTATTGTCTGAGTATAATGATCATGTGTTATGGGAATTATGGTACTACCTTGTTGCTAATAAATGCTAAACTTGATCATACACATAAAAGCTACTTGCAGTTCAACGAGTGTCAGCTATTTGTGCCTCATGAACCCTTAGTTATCTTGTTAAGTACGACATGTACTTATGCCTTGCTTTATCTTTTATATTGGAAAATCCCGGATGGGTAACAGATCAAGATTGGATTGAAGATTATCGTGAAGAGTATTAGGCTTGATGTTCACTAGTTGACGTCCCTGTTGGAGCTTCTGCAAGAGAGTTATCTTAGTAGTTATTATATTTATGCTTGAGACTATGTATTGAATACTTATTCGCTATGTAATAAACATTGTGATGGTACAATTCAAAATTTGTCCACTTATGTGTGCGACCGTTCCTGGGGTGCACATAAGACTTTTGTACATCCTCTTTTGTTCTTAAAATGGGGTGTGACACGCGTGAACCTCCAAGTGAGTGAATCGCCACAACGAGGACTAGCTTGACGTCAAGCAAGTGAACCTCAAAGGAAAAATCATTGTGTCTTGATTGTCTCCTTGGTATTCATTGGTATTCATTGATTGATCGCTTGCCACGGCGGTATACCTCTCTATCACTCTCTTGTATTACATTGTGCCTTTACTTTGTAGAGCTTGTGGTAGTTGAAATTAGTTAGTGTAGCTCTTAGTTGTAGTTCTCTTGCTAGCTTGCTCACCTAGGTGTAAATTAGTCACTTAGCCTTGTTGTGATATACTAGAGATCATAGATTTTAGAATTGGGTAGGTGGCTTGCAACACAAGTGTAGTGCTAGCGCAAAATTTGCTTCACCATCCTATTTACTAATCACTTGCCTTAGTGTTGTTGTAGAAATTTTTAATAGGCTATTCACCCCCCTCTAGCCATTAGGACCTTTCAAAGTCTCTCAATATATGTGGTATTTATGAATCCTCACCAAGACAATAAAGATGTTATGCCTTTTTCTCTTCCTACCACTAAGGCTTTATGTGAAGTTCATAGGTAGGGAGAAAGCTAGAACATACTTGCAATGCATATATTGTAAAGTCAAACAACGGATCCAAAGAGAGTTCGGTCATACAATCAAATCAAGATGTGCATGTGTGTGGATATATGGTGGATATATATGGTGGCTAACCTAATTGTACTTTGCTCCTTGAGAACATATCTCTCTTTTGAAACTTGAAAACATTGCTAGAGAGTAGGGTCTATCTTATTCATCTCTTCTTTTTTTAGGCGGGCATCTAAGTATCCATTGTTTTAGATATCTCGGACACTTGTCCATTTTTTTTGTTTCTCAATTTCTTCTTCTTCTTCTTATTCTTCTTCTTCTTTTCATAAATAACTTTTGCATAACCCCATGCCTCTTTTCTGCAACAAAAATGTTTGAGAGATAGCAACAAGAACTTAGAACATTTATTTGGTGGATGGAAAACCTATCAAGCATGTTTTTGTGTTCACTCCCAGTATGAGAGTAATTTTTTTTGTAAATCTAGATGGAAGACATGTTTTTGCGTACTCCCAGTGTAGGAGTAGCAGGTATATGTGGTGTGTACGTGATCTTGATTTTAAGAGCATGACAAACCTCTCATAAGGGTCAACAAAGTTTGACAAAACTCAATGCAATACAAGTAGCATATATGTGGAAGTTTTCATAGCCTAATAACATGTATGGGCCTGGTAGGAATTTAAGCTTTGTCATATAGGAACTCATCATGTAGCATTTTTGTGTTTTTTTTTCAAAAATAAATCTCTAGAACTTTAGTGTAACTTGAAACAAGATAAATATCTCAGACCTTCTCACATCATATCCATCAATTACCTAGACTTAGATCAAGCATATGCTACCCACGAGATTCAAGTTCAGAGTAAATTCTTATATCAAAACAATCTTATCCAAAATTTCAGAAAATTCAAGGCTAAAAACTAGGTACTTGAAAGGAATTACAATAGAGTAACTATTCATCATTTCCTTTTAAGAGATTATTCTAAGTCCTTTTTATTTTATTCGTCTCTTAAAAACAAACTAAAGCAAACTAGACATACCTTTTTATTTTGTTTTCATTTTTACTAGATCACACATTATGACTAAAGCAAAGACAAATTTTTATATTGTTTTTCATTTATCATTTTTTATTTAAAAGAAACTAAAGCTAAAACAAAAGTGGAAAAATACTTATCTGGATACATGGGAGTGCTTTTCCCCCAAGCTAGCTCTTTAGGTGAGGGTTTGGTGTTATAAGTTCTTTGAACCGAGCTTCTTGTGAAGTTTATTGATCAAGTACCTCGGTTCGCTCTAAAGATGAGGATTCTTGAGGTGGCGTCTCTATTGGTGATGCCACCTTCTTCTACCAAACCCGTCTTGGTTTTGAGTTGGCTGGTTCAGAGCCTTCACTTGTACAAATTAGGGAATCGATTTTCCCACACTTTGCTTGAAGTGTGTCCTGCTCATAAGACAAGGTAGAGATCAAGTGCAGGGGCTTTGTTGGTGGGAAAACACCAATAGAACTAAAATTTTATTTATTTTTCCCTATCCTTAGGCACATTAAATAAGATAAAGTTGATGTTATGTCTTTGTTCATTTATATCATGGGTGATAAGATCAGAAAATTGAGCATGAATGTAGCATTTGAAAACAATTGGCTAAAAGGGTTGAATTGCTTAACGCTTGGAAGGATGGTCTATCTCTACATAATATATCAATCTTTACATGATTATGACTATCATCTTCCAGAGATAGGATGTGCACTTTTAGCTTATTTGGTTAAGACTATGAGACCAAGAAAGTGGTGCTAGGAACAAGCTTAAAGAACTAAATATGTTGAGTTAATCGAGTTGGATCAAGTAAGTTGTAACTCAAACATATTTATTTCTTATTTATGTGCCTATCAGAATCAAGGAAAAACTTTTCTTTTTTTAAATAATGACCATTTACCTTAAGATGTTACCTTTGTCATTGGATCATGATGACACCATAGGACAAAGGGTAGATGACTCGTGATGGTCCTAAAGTTTTCCTTGTTCGGCCCGCCTCGTAGTTTAAACTGTTCATGAGCTTCTTGTTTCCTAGATTGCACCCTTTCTTTCTCATCCTTTTGTCATGTCATCTTTTTTCTCTTTGATCTTGACATGTTGGTCCTTGTTGCCGATGTGCGAGCTAGTCCTTTTGAACATAATGGAAGCAGGCATATTCTATCTAATACGAGGTGGGTTGCATACTACTTCTCATCAGCATCCTAGCTTGAGTCTTAGGAAGACTCAATGCTATGTTGTCTTTGATGTTGCTCATAGCTTGTCGATTTGTTAGTCCACTTCTTCAGCTTGATTCAACTCCGATATGAATTCATCCATTGACTTACCCATATTGGATTTGAGAGTTTCCTGCAGGGGTTAGACCAACAAAATATCTAGCGTCTACACAAGCACCATGCTTAATTTAAACGCCTATGGAAGTATGTGCAGCACTTCCAAACCAAAACCTACTATGGTAGGCAAAAGGTAGCATGAAAGCATTATAGATATTTATTAAATTAGAGATGAAAGAGCATGATTGTTATTGAGCATGACTTAAAGGTGAAGACAACCAAGATGAATTAGCAACATGGCATAGGATTTTTTAGAGAAGTCCATCCCCCAGCTTGAATTTTGTAGCAAAGTCAAGTTTGGATGATAGAACTCTCATGTGTGAATGTGATTAATGTTGCATGATAATTGGTTGGACATACCTTGCGTCACCATCCTTCATTCTTTTTGCTTCAAACCTAGAATGGTTAGTGACAAAAATACCCGAAGGAATATTTTCACAATTATATTTCTATGCTCATTTCACAAAGGCATCACAACCAAAGGTGAAAGCTCATGTTATCTTTTGAAAGTGCTTGTTTTAGGATATAAGCTTGTCCTTGGGAAACCTTTGAATTGTGTTTCTAATTGGTGAAGTGGTTTCCCCTCTAACACCAACCTTTGGGTGCCTATCTCAAGATTCATGCCCACGAGATTTGTAATATTTATGATAAACATATGCATCTACAACCACCCTTTCAAAGTCTTTATGAACAGGGAGTATGAGGGGGTTAAAGATCTCATGTGTGGCAATGTTGGAGAGACCAATTGATTCAGGAGATTTCTCATGTGAGCTTAGATTTAATGAGATGTTCATGAAATAGCTTCCATGCTCATTGATGTTGACTTTCTTTTTAGGCTCCAAGGTTGTTTCTTCATGAATGTCTATAGTTGAAAACATTATCTACATCATTCCATGCCAATGGCATTCATTGGTCATTTTATTGTCCAAGATTTCCCTTGGATTGGTGACTCTTAGGTTGATCTTGTCTAAGGCCTCCTCCAAACTTGGATGAGTCATGTTTATTAAGGGAATTGACTTCAGCTCACCCTTTGGATCAGGTTTGGGTTCTTTCCTTAAGGTCTCAGCCTTGTCCATTCCTTTAATGCCATATGTATTCTTAACATTCTCCAGCCATTGTTGTTGCTTCTCTTGGTATTCCTTGTGGTCTTCATGACTCCTTTACTTTGGGTGTTTTAGTGGATTTCTAGGATCATCATCAGACTTAAGAGCATAAGAGAGATTATCAGGGTTAAGGATGGGTTTAGAGATGGGTTTAGTTGGGACATCTAATATGGGTATAGAAGGGGAGAGGATAGGAATGGCTTCTAAATGGCTTGGCTCTCCTTCTATAGCGTCACTAGACATGCCACCCTTGAATTTTTCTAGATATCCCCCAAAGGGATTTGATTTAAGATGCTTTCTAAGAGATCCCTTCTCGAGAGGATTTGAATTATATTCGCTCAAAGGTCTCTTATGAAGCTACAAGTTTAAACTTTTCTCAAAATCGGCATAAAAAAGATCATCCTTAATTTCAAATAGGGATTTTCAAAGGTGGAATTCTTCTTTCCATGGAGGATTTTAGAGTATTGTTAGTTCGGGGTTGATAGCTAAATCTTGGAATTAGAGTGGTTATTGTTTGGCTATCAAAACTTCCTCTTCTTGTTTGGGAAATGATTCATTCTCTTACTCAGGGAGTTTATTGTGAATGCTAGTGTAGAGTCTTTCCACTAATTCTATCAAGCATAGACCTTTCTTCACTAGCAGACAAATGAAGGAAAGCTCCTCTAAAGGCTTGATCAAGGGATTACACAGAATCCTTGCTAAGACTCATATAAAATGCCGAAGGAGCATCGGGTCTAAAATAGCAAGGTCTGGGCCAGTGGTGATAAGACTACTAATACATTCCCATGATGTGCCAAGAGATTTTTCTTCTAGTTGTCTAAAATTTAGAACCTCTTTCTAAATGCTAACCACTCTAGAGATGGGAAAGAAATATAAACAAAATTTAGAGTATAACGTTTTCCAATCTCCATGCATACTTTCTATGGTTCGATTATGCCATTGTTTAGCTCTTCCCATCAATGAGAACAAAAACAACTTTCATCTTAAGGTTTCATTAGACATGCCAGTGATACACAAGCATACACGGGTCTATGCAAACTCCCATAGGTGTGAGTATGGGTTTTCATTGCCTTCTCTCGAGAAGGATTGTTCTCGAATCAGTGTTATTAAACACAGGCGTAGCTCATAGCCAGGTGTTAGGATAGGCTCTGAAGATTTTGGTGGTTTTAGGCTTGTGCTCGTGGGTTTAGCATATTGATATATAGGTGTGTTATCTATGCTAAAAGAAAAAAAAGTAAAGCAAAAGATAAAAAGCTAAGCTTGGTTCGTAGTTAATTCAGTAACCGTTTCCCCAGCAACAGCGCTAGAAAGCTTGTTGGTATTTATTAACGCACATACATAAATCCGCAAGCGCACGGATACCACTGTAGCTTTCACCTAGAAGTATTGCAAGTATCGTATCCATAGGGAAACATGTGAGACTAACTACGGTCTAACTTAACTAGTGGTAGTAACAAGGTTAGGATAAATAGGAGCATAGAGAGGATAACTAAGGTTCTCTTGTTTAGACTTCTATAAGCTATGCCTTCTACTATTCAATTAGGGACATTACTTGAGAAAGACACTAGCAGAGGATGCTTTCCTTCATAACTGGGTCCTACTTGGCCTATAGACGGGAGGTCGACTACAGAGGATTTAACGAGGCTATAAGAGTCACCCTCGTGAGATACCACCGATTCAGAATGTAGGGTGCATCCACGATTAACCCAAATCTAAGCACCACGCTTACACTTATGATTAATACTTTACTCCCTCTAGAATAGGAATAAAGCACTCAAAGGAGTCGCAATCCCAATGAACAATATAAACAAGATGCTTACTTGAATCAGAAGTTGATTACCAGAGAAATCTCAGAGGCAAGCTCAGATAGAACTTGGATCTGCCAAGGTACAAGCTATAGAGAGAGAACACTGATAGGCCGGCACCTCCTCCAAACTCTTCCCTCACTCTCTATCTCATTATTTCTATTTATAAGACTAGAACCTATGGAGGACTAATCTTCTCTTGATAGCTGGCTCTGATCCAGATGAGGAGGATATGAAATAGGGTTTTAGGATGGCTCTGATGGAGGGCGTACAAGGCCATATATAGGGGGTAGCATCAATTCTAGACCCTCAGATCAAACTGACTTAAAAGGATGGCGTAGATGCAATCTAGGAGGCAGTGGCATAACAAACAGAGGCTGACATGTGGGGCCACTAGGCCAGCCTAACTACAATTGGGGCCGGCCAGCCCCACATGTCATCCACTTGTGGTCTGCTTCGGTGGGTTGCCTTCTGGTGTCTTCTAGAACCTTCTAGAGTTGTTTTCATCACAGATAATTGCAATTAAATCTAACAAATAGGTCCACCTTGATGGTTTCTGAATAAACCCTACTAAAAATACATATTCACCAAAACTCGTAGAATTTTGTTAGTTTAAACCCCCTAGACCTATGTTTGGTGATGGAATTAAGTATATATGAAGGTTACATTGATGGTTTATAATAGATGTTAATGACCGTCAATAGCTTGATGGACCGGTTGCAAGCGTGAAGGACAAGTTAGAGGCTTTGGAGTGATAGACCGTGTGGCGGTGAAGCTTAAGCAAGACTTGGCGCCGATGGATGAAGGCAATGGTGAAAAGCAAGTGAGGTCAAGATCGATGAACCAATACGGTCATGTGATGATGGATCATATCATTTGTGATCTTGTTGGTGCTTGTGTTGCATCGACATTGGAGGATATGAAATAGAATGCGCAAGGCAAAGGTATAACCTATAGGGCATTTCATTTCACCGGTCATAGGTGTGTAGAGAAGTTTATGACCAGGTTTAGGATAGATGGTCATACTATTAAGAGGAGCAAACTTGTTTGCATATCAGTCATCTTGTGCCACTTATGATTAATACTTTACTCCCTCTAGAACATGAATAAAGCACTGAAAAGAGTCACAATCATGATGAACAATATAAATAAGATGCTTACTTGAATAAGAAGTTTATTACTAGAGAAATCTCAAAGACAAGCTCAGATAGAACTTGGATCTACCAAGGTACAAGCCATAGAGAGAGACCACCGACAGGCCGGCACCTCCTCCAAACTCTTCCCTCACTCTCTATCTCACTATTTCTATTTACAAGACTAGATCCTATGGAGGACTAATCTTCTCTTGATAGCTGGCTCTATGATGAGGAGGATATGAATTAGTATTTTAGGATGGCTCTGATGGAGGGGGTACATGGCTATATATAGGGGGTAGCGTCAATTCTAGGCCCTCGGATCAAACTGACTTAAAAGGATGACGTAGATGCAATCTAGGAGGCGGTAGAGAACCGATGTAATGAAGGGAGGCTGACATGTGGGGCCACTGGGCCAGCCAGCCTACAGGTGGGGCTAGCTGGTCTCACATGTCATCCACTTGTGGTATGCTTCGATGGGTTGCCTTTTGGTGTCTTATAGAACCTTCTAGAGTTGTTTTTGTCGCGGATAATTGCGATTAAATCTGACGAATAGGTCCACCTTGACAATTTTCTGATTGAAACCTACTGAAAACATAGATTCACCAAAACTCATAAAATTTATTAGTTTAAACCCCTAGACCTATGTTTGGTGATGGAATTAAGTATATATGCAGGTAACATTGATGGTTTATAATACATGTTAATGACCGTCAACAACTTGATGGACCGGTTGCAAGCGTGAAGGGCAAGTTAGAGGCTTTGGAGCGATGGACCACATGGTAGTGAAGCTTGAGAAAGACTTGGCACTGATGGACGAAGGCAATGGTGAAAAGCAAGTGAGGTCAAGATCGATGAACCAATATAGTCACATAATGATATGAAGTCGATCATATTATTTGTGATCTTGTTGGTGCATATGTTGCATCGACATTGGAGGTGATGAAATAGAATGCACAAGGCAAAGGTATAACCTATAGGGCATTTTATTTCACCAGTCATAGGTGTGTAGAGAAGTTTATGACCGTGTTTAGGATAGATGGCTGTACTATCAAGAGGAGCAAACTTGTTTGCATATTGGTCATCTAGTGCCACTTGAGCGATCTAACTTTGCATACGTGTTAGGATCGAGTAGCGTGGTGAATTGAGTGACTAATCCATTAGGAAATGGTTGTGAAAAGCTAACACACATGCATAAGATGGTGAACACTTGGTGGTGTTAGCACATTTGCAAAGGTGTTGGCAAAGGTGAAGAAATAGAGGCGAAACCAGTCATGGGGTGTTGCCCTAGGGCACCGCCCCTACCTATCCAGTGCACCGTCACCCCGATGGCGGTGACTGTTTGGCCATGACCGAGAGTACTGGTGTTGGGGCTAGCACCGCCCTGCCATGTCTGGTGGCACCGCCATCCCAAGGGTAGTGCCTACCTGGCCTTGGCCGAGAGTGCACAGAAGAACTGGGCCACTACCATGTCTGGTGTGCATCGCCATGTGTAGGGTGGTGGCACCATCATGGGGTGCCTAGTGCACTATCATGGCACCGCCACTTTTTGACAGAGAGCAGGGTTGCCGAGTCGGGAACCGCCACGGGCATTACCATCCCTAGGGCAGTGCACCGCCGCTTTTTTCTAGAGACATGGTGTTTTGGGTGGCTGGCTAGGTGGTCACCACCACCACTAGGGCGGTGCCATTGCCACCTTGTCTGGTGACCAACGGCTAGTTTCTAGTCGTTGGAATTTGACCGTTGGGGATGGCACCACCATGTTTGGTGTCCTCGTAGAAACCAGTAGCTTTGCTCCAATGGCTCTATTTGGCTTGGGGGCTATAAATATAGGTGGAGCTCAGCCATGGGCTGGTTGCTAGGCACCCTTAAGCCTTGGTGGCTTGTGTAGGTGTGCTTTGGAGCCCTCTAACTGTAACACCTCTGGTGTTTTAAACACTAAAATATGTCATGTCATCAAATGCATTGCACATCATTCTTGTGTTAGTGAAAACTTTGATATGCATTCACTAAAACAAGTTTACTTTTATGATTATATGTGTTGACTTGTATGGGATTAATCAAGTTCAAAACCTTAGTGTTAAATTGGAATTCCAAAACCCTAATTTCTAGCATTTAATTCTACCCTAAAAAACCTAATTCACAATCTAAGCACAATTTGGGGTTGAACCTAAAAGAAAAAGTGTAGAGCTTGTCAATATGAACAAAGTTGGCTTTTGGAGTTTTCAAAGTTGTTATATAAAATTTGGAGTAAATTGAAAGGGGATAAATTCTTAAGGTGTCCCCTTTTGATTTTAAACTTGTATTGTTAAATGTAGACAGAATTTGAGTATGGTTATTAAAGCAAAGTTGTAGAACTTTGAATTTGGAGCAACTTTTGTTTTTGGAGATTTTTGAGTTACCATACAAATTTGGAAGTAATATGAAAAATAAAGCAAGTGGCAATTCGGTAAATAGCTTGAACAGTGCAAGCAGGTAGCTCTCGCCGTCGGCAAGCTTCCACCAGCTTCCACGCGTGCCTGTGAGCAACACGTCCTACTTCGACGGGTCCATGTTGCCTCTACATGTCTAGCACACCTCTCCCGCCGCTCTCCGCTCGCTTGATAAGTCTAAGAGCGCCCTCCGTCGCTCTCTCATTTCCTCTGTTTCCCGTCAGTGCCGCCCAGCTCCGACGAGCTTGCGCCAGAGCCGTAGAGCCCTCCCAGCCTCAGCTAAGCATGTCACCATGATTGCCATCACCTAGCGCCTCCATATCACCCACTTGCGCAGCTTCTACCTCTCTGGTTTGCCTGATGTAACCTCGTCTCCTCCAACTTCAGCGAGGATCCGTCAAGATCTGTTCCACCTTGGACAGGTAGTTCGGGTGGGTCTCTTGCTTCATCTTTTGCTATTTCTTGATCTTCATTCTCTCGTGATGTTCATGAGCATAATCGTTGATCATTTGGTTAGTTGCTTTCCTCAGAACGAAGCTTTGCCGTGAGTTCATGCCACCGCTGTCGTCTCCAACACCGATGACTTAGCTCTGCCTCGCCTTAGCCGTCGTTCTTGCATGTATCAGCTTCGAGGTGAGCCACTAATCATGTCTGTGTGATCTATTTTACCTCTACCACACCGTAGCCACGGGACCGCGGGACGCCGGTGAGTTTTGCTCCACCGTGCCGCTGCGCGCGTCGCTGCTTGTGTTGTGGAGCGCTGTTGATTCAATTAGGTGCTCGGTTACATCTGTTAGGAGGTGCTGACTACGCCAGAGACTTTAGTTTTGTAGGTGAAGTCATAGATTGCCACCGCTATCTCAGCAGGACACCACCGTGCCACCATCGTCGTCGGCGAGGACTCTGTAGTAGTCTAGATGTTCAACCAGCACCCTTAGTCGAAGTGCAGCGCTGGGGAGGTCATGTTGGTTCCATCCATACCGCCAGAGACCTCATCACCGGTGAGTAATCGCCGGTCAGAGGGCCTCACCGTCGTGGTCAGAGCGAGCTGACCGGTGGGGTCACCCTGTCAGTGGCAGTTTAAGTGAAAAAGGAATTTTTCTATTTTGCAGAAATGGTTAAATAGTGCTGTGATTTGTTTATTTTGTGTAGAAATAAATAGAGCTCCAAAAATTATGAAAATTCTTGTGTGACCTCTCTGAGATGTGAACTATTTAGGAAAAATATTAAATGTTACTTTTCAGTATATTTTGAATGTGATAAAAATTGCTCAAATTAATTAATAAATGGGATTCCATGATTTTTCTAGGCTTAAATAATTATCCAAAATTTATGAAAATTGTTTTTACACTTAGTTATCATGTGATGAGCCTTCACAAAAATTTGGGGCTCATTTGGAAAAAATGGATTTATTTTATAATTTTGAATTAATTAATTAGTGTTAATCTAAGTAAACCCTAGAGGAGGTTTAGTTAGTTGTTAGTTTGTAACTTTTCTGTGAAGGAAAGTTGTATTCAAGTTATTAACTTTTGCATCCATCATCAAACATCATGTTTGGTATCTCGCATCATATTAAACATGGCATTGTTACTACGTGTAGTGAACGGAAGTGAGAACTTGGTAGTCAACCAAGTTGTTGAGGAAGTCAACCCACCTATTGTGGTCGGGTTTGATATCTGTGGAGCATCTCCAGAACCTGACTATTCTGACAATCAAGGCAAACCCCAGATGCATTTAAACATACCTTATGTTTTACAAATTTTATCGCTTTTGTTTTTAAATGTTGCATTAAGTGATTAGGAGTTGAGTGGAAACCTAATTGGTGCATTACCAATCTTGTTTTTCCATATCAACCTTGTTACCAGCTTTAATTCGAGAATGCCTAATTATGCTTAGCCATGCTTAGACCGATAAAAGTCGGATGATTACTTGTCACCTGCGAGATATAAATGGTTTATTGGATACGATTGATTATTTATGAATTAGGAGATATAATCATGTGGAGTAACAAATCTAGATCGGGCGGACTCGGTGTATGAGAGCCACAAGACATGGATGCCTTGTGAGCGGGTTCTTTCTGCCTGTGTCGATTAAGAACTGTTTGTTGTTGAATTGCATGAGGTGAGACTTTGTAGTACTGGCCACATACTCCGATAAGCCTTAACTCGGCTATTCTATTATGAGAATGGCTACTCGCGCACTGGGAGTGGAGAGATGGCGAGAGTAGCATGTACCCACGTGGCAATGGGCTGGATTGGTGGAGTACTATGCTCTCGGGTGGCGCGGACCCATTCTTGTTTTAGAGAATCTGAGGATAGGTTGGTATATGTAGGTCAGGGACCTGCATATGTCGTGTGGTTGGGAATCCCCAGCTGGGTTATAATCGGTTCGAATCGTCGTTGCTCCTTGGTTATGGAGACTCAACTCACTGTTCATCATCGTAGTTAACAAATAGAACTTGAGTAAGATTTGAGAAAGAGTTTGATATGGAGTTCATGATCTCAATATGGATCATGTTAGCTTTATATATGATCTTTATGAAGATTTAAATGTTGAAAGAAAGAATCTTGTTAGAGAGCTTTTACGCAAAAGAACTTTGATTCTTGCTAAAGCCTTACCTTGGATCCCTGAGCCTGCATTCCTGAGTCTTCTCCATTTTTATGTCGGTTAAGTCTTGTTGAGTACTTTCGTACTCAGGGTTCTTTAACCCTTGTTGCAGGTGAGCCTCATGAGCAGGTCTGCTTTGGACCGTGCTGCATGATGGTTGTTCAAATCAAAGATGACAAGTAAATGTGTGGCCTTTGGGCAAGGCACTTTTATTGTGTGTTTTGTTTTATGTTATTAATGCAACTCCACTACTATAGTTTGTAATAAAAATCGTACCTGGTCTGTAAGGTTTGAAACAACTATTTTGTAACTAAGTTGTTATAAGACTTCTGCTATTTTACTCTGATGTAAATTAATGAATAAACTATTGAAATACTGCAATGACTCTGTAATGGATCATGATCGGAAGAAATTGTGGATGATTTGGGTTTCTTGAGGACACCCAATAGGCTTCTTAAGTTACTGGGAACATATGCATAGTCGTCAAGGGTCATTGGACAATGATAGGTGCATGTGGGCCCTATAATTTAGGAGGTTCTACCACAAACGGGTATCAGAGCGACCATTACAAAGATTTTTGTAGTATTGTTTTACAAAAACTTCAAAATAATTTGGGGCAAATAAATTTAACCTGTTAATTTTGTCCAAATTGCTTCTGATTTATCTTAATTCCTTCTCGTAATTCCTTATTTGATTAATAAGGCTTTATATGGTGGAGTAGTAATCTTATTATGCCCTATATAATAAGAACTATTG
This sequence comes from Miscanthus floridulus, assembly GCF_019320115.1. NCBI lineage: Eukaryota > Viridiplantae > Streptophyta > Magnoliopsida > Poales > Poaceae > Miscanthus > Miscanthus floridulus. The sequence continues at coordinate 32,484,919 of NC_089586.1, read as the reverse complement.
TTTATATACCTTAGGAGCTTTGATGTTTAAGTTTCGTAAGGACGATTCATGCATCATGATTAATCCAATTGTTAATTACTTTCCCTGTTAGTTTGGGTTGGGTAGCATAAATCCCATTCTTACTACTCTTTAGACTTTTCTCAGATTGTCTTACTGTTATTAAATCTTGCTTTCTACAATATGGCTCGTACCAAGATAGCACCCTATAAGTCTGTTGGACCCAAAGGAGTTCCTCGTCACCAGCTTGCCCCTATGAGTGATGGTGCTAGCAGTAGCAGCTTTAGGCCTGATCCCTAGGCTAAGATACAGAGGCTTTTAGCAGAATTAGCACAGACTACTAGAGATAGGACCATGGATGCCATCTAGGTGGGCAAGTTATAGGATCAATTGAGGCGTCTCACCACCGCTCATAAGAACTATGAGCATATGTTAGTTCGTATGGTGGAAGGAAGAAATGAGGCTTGGCATAGAGAAGATATAGCTAGAGCCCGAGTTCATGAGTTAGAGTTCTATGTAGAAGACTTAGAAGAATATTATACCAATCTGCATGAAGAAGTCCATAGGCTGAACAATCTCCTGAATCCAAATCATGAGCCTCAAGCTAATGCGATGGACCCAGGTGTCATCATTGCAGATGATAATGAAACTAAAGAGGAAGAAGAAGAGGATCCAGAAGAAGTAGTGGCGGTCAATGAAAGTGATGAGGAAGGCAAAAATGTTTCTGGAATGGATACCGATCACAAGGTTTAATGTGATCAAGGAGAAGAGTAGAGTTGTAATATAGTGAGTTCTAGTCAAGCTAGGTAGTCTTGCTTAAGTGCAGACTTGTGTATAAATAAGTGAACCCAATGTAATGTGTTTGTAGTAAGCTCTTTTAATAGTTCAATAAATGTTTGTGAGTAAAGTTTAGTTTGTCATGAACATATGCCTCATACTCGGGCTTCAAATATTCCTGGTTCTTCGCAGGACGAGGGTGATATTCCTGATCCACCACCAGTTCCGCCAAATTTAGCTAATGCTATCGCGGCACTGGTCAACATGACCATAGATAATGCTCGGTTGCTTTGGGAGTTAGCTCAAAGCAATCAAAATATGATGCACGGGAATCATGGCCGTAATCATCAAAGGCAAGAAACTACATATGTTGACTTCACGGATACACGACCACTAGTATTTTCCAAGGCTGATGAACCACTTGAAGCTGATGATTGACTTCATACCATAGAGCAAAAGTTCAACCTCATTCCATGCACTGAGTTCTAGAAGCCTGTTTTTGCTGCCCAACAGCTTAGAGGTGCAGCAGGTGCTTGGTGGGCGAACCTTGTGGCCATGCAACCAGCTGGTACTCGGTTAACTTGGGCCAAGTTCCGCAGTGCTTTCCGTGCCCATTATATTCCAGATGGAGTTATGGCTATGAATCTTGATGAGTTTCTTGCTTTGAAGCAAGGTGATCAAACAGTCATGCAGTATGTGGGCAAGTTCAATCACCTTTCACAATATGCACATGAGCATGTTAACACAGATGCCAAGAAGAAGAAGTGGTTCATGCGTGGTCTTAATACCAAACTTCAGACCATGATGACTACCTGCACAAATGTCACGTATCATGAGGCAGTTAACATTGCTATTGCTTCAGAGGAGAAATATCAATAGCATAAGGAAATTAAGAAGAAAAAGAGCGTGCCATCTGGGTCTTTCAGTGGCAATCAAAAGAGACAGAAGATAGTTTATCATCCGGTGAATCACTACCATCCTCCTTATCACCCGTTGTAGTTCCAAACTAGTGTTCGTCCGGCTGGCCATAACTTACTCAAACTCACAACAGACAAATATTCCTAGTGTTCGTGCTCCAACACCCCAAGGCCATAATTACCCATGTTTCAATTGTGGGAAGTCAGGTCATTTCTCTAGGGAATGTCTGTATCCTAAGCAGTATAATCCAAATTTTTAGAAGGCTCCTGAAAATCAACAATAGGGTCAAGCTCAGGACAAGAACATTAACCAAAATGCTTAGAAGGGCAGAAATGAAAAGAAGACGGTGTGGGTTTTCTATACTCAAGCTAGGGAGATTCCAGAAGGGAAACCCATGATGCTGGGTATGTTTCCTATCGCCGATCATCCTGTAGTTATGCTTTTTGATTCTAGTGCATCTCATACATTCATCAATAGAACCTTTGTCATAAAGCATGAAATTCTAGTTGGGGGAACAAAGGAAAATTTCTATATACAGTCGCCTGAGGGACGTCTGTGTACTAAGTAAATGGTGTACCAGGTACCCATAAACCTGGGTGGGCACATTTTCCCACCACCATGATTATTATAAAAGATCAGGATATAGATGTGATCCTAGGGATGAATTGGATGCATCAGCATAAAGCTGTGGTAGATACTTTGAATAGGACAATAAGGTTGAGCCTGCAAGATAGTAATTCTTAGCTCCTTATCCAACTTCCAATCTTAAAGAGATCAGTGGATAAAGTTTGTACAATTTTTGTCAAGGAGATTAGAGCTATCCCTGTAGTTTGTGAATTTCTAGATATTTTTCCTGAAGATTTACCCAGTCTACCACCTGATAGAGATGTTCAATTTGGAATAGACATAAAGCCTAGAACAGCTCCGATCTCTAGGAGAGCTTATAGGATGCCTCCCAAGGAATTAGCTGAGTTGAAGACTCAATTGCAAGAGTTGATTGATAAAGGTTTTATCCAACCTAGTTCATCACCTTGGGGATGTCCTACAATTTTTATGAAAAAGAAAGATGAGACCCTTAGATTGTGTGTTGACTATCGACCATTGAATGAAGTGACAATTAAAAATAAATATCCCTTACCTCGGATAGATTTACTTTTTGATCAACTGGCTGGAGCCAAGGTTTTCTCCAAGATTGATTTGAGGTCAGGTTATCATCAAATCAAAATTAGGCCTGAAGATATTCCCAAAACGGCATTTACCACTAGATATGGATTATATGAATACCTGGTAATGTCTTTTGGTTTGACAAATGCCCCAGCTCACTTCATGTATCTGATGAATTCAGTATTCATGCCTAAGCTAGATAAGTTTGTAGTGGTCTTCATTGATGACATCTTAATATATTCCAAGAACAAGAAAGAACATGCTGAACATCTCAGAGTTGTCCTAACACGCCTAAGAGAACATCAGTTATATGACAAGTTCAGTAAGTGTGACTTCTGGCTAAAGGAAGTACAGTTTTTAGGACATGTCTTGTTAGCTAAAGAAGTTGTGTTAGATCCAAGCAAAGTTAAGGATATACTAGATTGGAAACCACCAACCACTGTTCATGAGGTTCGAAGTTTTCTAGGAATGGCGGGTTATTACCGTCATTTTATTCCAGATTTCTCTAGAATATCCAAGCCCATCACTAGATTGCTGAAAAACCAAGCTAAGTTTGTCTGGTCACCTGACTGTAAAGAAGCTTTCTAGACTTTGAAGAGATTATTAACCACTGCACCAGTGTTAGCATAGCCAGATATCGAGAAGTCATTCAACATTTATTGTGATGCTTCTGGTATTGGTATTGGGTGTGTATTGATGCAAGAAGGCCGAGTCATTGCCTATGCTTCCAGACAACTTAAGCAACATGAAGAACGTTATCCAACTCATGATCTAGAGTTAGCAATAGTGGTCCATGTTTTGAAGATTTGGCGGCGTTATCTGCTTGGTAATACTTGTCATATTTATACAGATCATAAGAGTTTAAAGTATATCTTTACTCAATCAGAATTGAATATGCGACAAAGAAGATGGTTGGAATTGATTAAAGATTATGACTTGGAGGTGCATTACCACCCTGGTAAGGCAAATGTGGTTGCAGATGCACTCAGTCGTAAGAGTCATTGCAATTGCATGACCATGAAGACAATGGATCTAACTTTATGTCATGAGATGGAGAAGTTGGATATAGAGATAATTCAACAAGGTAGTTTGACCAATATAACTGTTGAATCAACTATTCGAGACCAAATTATTGCTGCTCAGAAAGAAAACAAGGGTATAGCCCATATCAAAGAAAGAGTCATGAATGGAAAAGCGGCATGCTTCAGAATAGATGATGCAGGTGTGCTATGGTTCAAGAATCATCTTGTGGTGCCAAAGGTTCCTGAGTTGCGACAGTCAATTCTTGAAGAGCCACATACCACTAGGTTCTCTATTCATCTAGGAAGTAATAAAATGTACCATGATTTGAAACAGAGATTCTGGTGGACCAAAATGAAGATAGAGATTGCTCGATATATAGCCAAGTGTGATACTTGTCAAAAAGTGAAAGCTATACATTTGAAGTCCACTGGAGAGTTATAGCCATTGCCTATTCTAGCTTGGAAGTGAGAGGATATTAGTACTGACTTTATTGTCAGTCTACCCAAGACATCAAAAGGTTTTGACTCAATATGGGTTATTGTAGATCGACTAACTAAGTCAGCACATTTTCTTCTAGTCAAGAGTATATATCCCACCATCCAATATGCCAAGTTGTATTTAGCATGAATCGTGAGCTTACACGGTGTACCAAAGACCATTGTGTCGGATAGAGGTACGCAGTTTATCTCCAATTTTTTGAAACATTTGCATGCTTCGTTGGGTACCAAACTTCTACATAGTACCGCTTATCATCCACAGACTGATGGTCAGACTAAAAGGGTAAATCAAATACTAGAAGATATGTTAAGGTGTTGTGTCCTTAACTATTCCAATAAGTGGGATGAATGTTTGCCTTTGGCTGAGTTCTCCTACAACAATAGTTATCAAGAGAGCATTAAGATGGCTCTGTTTGAAACACTCTATGGTCATAGGTGCAGAACCTCATTAAATTGGTCTGAACCCGGGGAAAGATGGTTTTTTGGAGTTGACCTTGTGAAAGAAACAAAAGAGAAGGTTAGGCAGATACAAAATAATTTGAAGATAGCTTAGTCCCGATAAAAGAGTTATGTAGATAAACGACATCGACCCTTGGTGTTTAACAAGGGAGATTATGTATACCTGAAGGTATCACCAATGAAGGGAGTCAACCGTTTCGGTGTTAAAGGCAAGTTGACACCTCGTTATATTGGACCATTTCAAATTTTGGAGAGGTGTGGAAAGGTGGCATATTGCTTGAAGTTACCAGAACATCTCTCAGCTGTACACGATGTGTTCCATGTTTCCCAATTAAAGAAATGTCTTCAAGTGCCTAATCAAAATGTTGATGTCGAAGGAGTTGAACTTGAACCTAATTTGACCTATTCTGAATATCCTATCTGGGTTTTGGATCAGAAAGACCGTGTCACTCGAAGGAGGACAATCAAGTTTTACAAGATACAATGGAATCAACATTCCGAAGAAGAAGCTACTTGGAATTCCGAAGATTACTTGCTAGAACAGTTTCCGGAGTTCCTTGCTTCTATATAAAATACTATTAGTTGTACTCTGTCTTTGTGAAGCATGTATTATAAAAGGACCATACTTGTTTTATGGTTAAGTTTAGAATGTATTTGCTTGACACATTTCCTTTTCCATTACTTTATCCTAGGACTATAAATCTTGGGACGAGATTTCTTTTAGGGGGAAAGGTTGTAACACCTCTGGTGTTTTAAACACTAAAATATGCCATGTCATCAAATGATTGCACATCATTCTTATGTTAGTGAAAACTTTGATATGCATTCACTAAAACAAGTTAACTTTTATGATTATATGTGTTGACTTGTATGGGATGAATCAATTTCAAAACCATAGTGTTAAATTGGAATTCCAAAACCCTAATTTCCAGCATTTAATTCTACCCTGGAAAAACCTAATTCAAAATCTAAGCACAATTTGGGGTTGAGCCTAAAAGAAAAGGTGTAGAGCTTGTCAATGTGTACAAAGTTGGCTTTTGGAGTTTTCAAAGTTGTTATATAAAATTTGGAGTAATTTGAAAGGGGATAAATTCTTAAGGTGTCCCCTTTTGATTTTAGACTTGTATTGTTAAATGTAGATAGAATTTGAGTATGGTTATTAAAGCAAAGTTGTAGAACTTTGAATTTGGAGCAACTTTTATTTTTGGAGATTTTTGAGTTACCATACAAATTTGAAGGTAATTTGAAAAATGAAGCGAGTGGCAATTTGGTAAATAGCTTGAACAGTGCAAGCAGCCAGCTCTCGCCGTCGGCAAGCTTCCACCGGCTTCCACGCGCGCCTGCGAGTGACACCTCCTGCTTCGACATGCCCGCGTTGCCTCTATGTGTCTAGCGCACCTCTCCCGCCGCTCTCCGCTCGCTTGATAAGTCTAAGAGCGCCCTCCATCGCTCTCTCATTTCCTCTGTTTCCCATCAGCGCCGCCCAGCTCCGACGAGCTTGCGTCAAAGCCGTAGAGCCCTCCCAGCCTTAGCTGATCATGTCACCAAGATCACCATCACCTAGCGCCTCCATATCACCCACTTGCGCAGCTTCTACCTCTCTGGTTTGCCTGGCGTAACCTCGTCTCCTCCAACTCCGGCGAGGATCCGCCGAGATCTGTTCCACCTTGGACAGGTAGTTTAGGTGGGTCTCTTGCTTCATCTTTTGTTGTTTCTTGATCTTCATTCTCTTGTGATGTTCATGAGCTTAATCGTTGATCATTTGGTCAGTTGCTTTCCTCATAACGGAGCTTCGCTGTGAGTTCATGCCACCGCTGTCGTCTCCAACGCCATCGACTTAGCTCCGCCTCACCTTAGCCATCGTTCTCGCACGCATCAGCTTCGGGGTGAGCCACTGATCATGTCTGTGTGATCTATTTTACCTCTACCACGCCGTAGCCATGGGACCGTGGGACGCCGATGAGTTTTGTTCCACCGTGCCGCTGCGCGCGTCGCTACTAGTGTTGTGGAGCGCTGTTGATTGAATTAGGTGCTCGGTTATGTCCATTAGGAGGTGCTGACTACGTCGGAGACTTTAGTTTTGTTGGCGAAGTCATAGATCGCCATCGCTATCTCAGCAGGACACCGCCGTGTCGCCATCGTCGCTGGCGAGGAGTCTACAGTAGTCTAGATGTTCAACCAGTATCCTTAGTCGAAGCGCAGCGCTGGGGAGGTCATGTTGGTTCCATCCATACCACCAGAGACCTCACCACCGGTGAGTAATCGCCGGTCAGAGGGCCTCGCTATCGTGGTCAGAGTGGGCTGACCGGTGGGGTCACCCTGTCAGTGGCAGTTTAAGTGAAAAAGGAATTTTTCTATTTTGCAGAAATGTTTAAATAGTGTTGTGATTTGTTTATTTTGTGTAGAAATAAATAGAGCTCCAAAAATTATGAAAATTTTTGTGTGATCTCTCTGAGATGTGAACTATTTAGGAAAAATATTAAATGTTACTTTTCAATACATTTTGAATGTGATAAAAATTGCTCAAATTAATTAATAAATGGGATTCCATGATTTTTCTAGGCTTAAATAATTATCCAAAATTTATGAAAATTGTTTTTACACTTAGTTATCATGTGATGAGCCTTCACAAAAATTTGGGGCTCATTTGGAAAAAGTTGATTTATTTCATAATTTTGAATTAATTAATTAATTAATTAAAACAAATAGTAAACCTTAATGACTTAGGTTTTGTTTGAATTTGGGATTGAGTGATGACCTTGGGTCATTAGCATAAAATGATCCTTGATAGTTTAAGTAGGTGTTTGAGTTTATGATCAAGTTGTGTTTAAGAAATGTTAATTTGTATAACCCCACTAAGGTCATTAGTGTTAATCTAAGTAAACCCTAGAGGAGGTTTAGTTAGTTGTTAGTTTGTAACTTTTCTATGAAGGAAAGTTGTATTCAAGTTATTAACTTTTGCATCCATCATCAAGCATCATGTTTTGTATCTCGCATCATATTAAACATGACATTGTTACTACGTGTAGTGAACAAAAGTGAGAACTTGGTAGTCAACCAAGTTGTTGAGGAAGTCAACCCACTTGTTGAGGTCGGGTTTGATATCTGTGGAGCATCTCCAGAACTTGACTATTCCAACAATGAAGGCAAGCCCCAAATGCATTTAAACCTACCTTGTGTTTTACAAATTTTATCGCTTTTGTTTTTAAATGTTGCATTAAGTGATTAGGAGTTGAGTGGAAACCTAATTGGTGCATTACCAATCTTGTTTTTCCATATCAACCTTGTTACCAGCTTTAATTTGAGAATGCCTAATTATGCTTAGCCATGCTTAGACCGATAAAAGTCGGATGATTACTTGTCACCTGCGAGATATAAATGGTTTATTGGATACGATTGATTATTTATGAATCAGGAGATATAATCATGTGGAGTAACAAATCTAGACCAGGCGGACTCGGTGTATGAGAGCCACAAGACATGGATGCCTTGTGAGTGGGTTCTTTCCGCCTATGTCGATTAAGAACTGTTCGTTGTTGAATTGCATGAGGTGAGACTTTGTAGTACTGGCCACATACTCCGGTAAGCCTTAACTCGGCTATTCTATTATGAGAATGGCTACTCGTGCACTGGGAGTGGAGAGATGGCGAGAGTAGCGTGTACCCACATGGCAATAGGCTAGATTGGTGGAGTACTGTGCTCTCGGGTGGCGCGGACCCGTTCTTGTTTTAGAGAATCTGAGGATAGGTTGGTATATGTAGGTTAGGGACCTGCATATGTTGTGTGGTTGGGAATCCCTAGCTGGGTTATAATTGGTTTGAATCATCATTGCTCCTCGGTTATAGAGACTCAACTCACTATTCATCATCGTAGTTAATAAATAGAACTTGAGTAAGATTTGAGAAAGAGTTTGATATGGAGTTCATGATCTCAATATGGATCATGTTAGCTTTATATATGATCTTTATGAATATTTAAATGTTGAAAGAAAGAATTTTGTTAGAGAGCTTTTATGCAAAAGAACTTTGATTCTTGCTAAAGCCTTACCTTGGATCCCTGAGCCTGCATTCCTGAGTCTTCTCCATTTTTACATCGGTTAAGTCTTGTTGAGTACTTTTGTACTTAGGGTTCTTTAACCCTTGTTGTAGGTGAGCCTCATGAGCAGGTCTGCTTTGGACCGTGCTGCATGACGGTTGTTCAAATCAAAGATGACAAGTAAATGTGTGGCCTTTGGGTAGGGCACTTTTATTGTGTGTTTTGTTTTATGTTATTAATGTCACTCCACTACTATAGTTTGTAATAATAATCGTACCTAGTTTGTAAGCTTTGAAACAACTATTTTTTAACTAAGTTATTGTAAGACTTCTGCTATTTTACTCTTATGTAAATTAATGAATAAACTGTTGAAATACTGCAATGACTCTGTAATGGATCCTGCTCGGAAGAAATTGTGGATGATTCGGGTTTCCCGAGGACACCCGACAGGCTTCTTAAGTTACCGGGAACATATGCATAGTCATCATGGGTCATTGGATAATGACAGGTGCATGTGGGCCCTATAATTTAGGAGGTTCTGCCACACTAACTCACATATGCTTGATAGTGATCATCTGATTGAGTGTGAGTGTGATTCTAGTGTAATTGCATCATGAGTTTTCATCGAGTGGCACTAGGTGATCGAGTTGCAAGCCGATGTTGCTTGGTACTCTTGGAGGTTGCCATCTCCTAGATGTCTAGGTGGCTAGTGACTCCATTGAAGCACGTGAGAATATTGTGCAGTGCTCCAAAGGAGGATTTGCGAGGGGGATTGTGCTCACCCCGTGGGGATCGCAAAGAGCAACTTTAGTAGAGCGTGTCATTGAGCTACGCTCACTTTTAGGTTAGGTTTTTGCTATGCCCAATGTGTGGGCTTGGCGGGTGATGCCAATTAGTCGCTGAACCACCAAGTGAGCGGTCGACACAATGGGGACTAGTGTGTTGGCAAGCAAGTGAACCTCGAGATAAAATCATCATGTCATCCTTGTCTTTCCGTTGGTTTGCATTCCCTTTACACAAGCTTGTATTCACTTTTATTTACATTGTGCTTATGTAGTTGCTCTTGTAATTAGTTAACTTGTGTAGCTTGCTAGTTACCATCTTGCTTGTGTAGCTTAGAAGTAGCTCCCTTGCGTGACTAATTTGGTTTGAGTAACCTTGTTAGTCACATTGCTTAGTTTGTGTAGCTAAGTATTTTTGAGCTCTCTAATTTGGCTTGTGTAGCCTTGTTATTAAGCATTGCTAGTGAGCTTAGGAGCTTTGTGCTTTTACTTACTAGATTATGTAGGAGCTCCCTAGGTTGCTTTAGTACTAGTTGCATAGGTTTGTGTGACCTCGCTATTAGAATTGATTAGGTGAGCTCTAGTTAACCCGACACCTTTGTTACCTAATTAGAATCTTTATAAGGTGCTTGAGTACTTAGATAATGGGGTGTAGTCTTGGCTAGACCGATAGTTTAATTCCATATTTATTTCAGTTTGCTAGTGCAATTAGTTTTAGAAAGGACTATTTACCCCTCCTCTAGTCTGCCATCTCGACCCTACACATGGTATGAGAGCTAGGTATTTCAATTGTGGTCTTCACTGACCCGAGAGGATGTCATCTAGTGGGCTAGATGATTGTGACATACATATTTTTTATGGCATAAACTTTGAATATTGGGAAAATCACATGATTGATCATTTTTGTGTAAAGGGACCTAAGGTTTGGTGGATTGTTACTAGTGATCTCACTCATGTTTTGGACCATAGAAATCTAACCAAATCTCAAAGAGATCTCTTTGAACTTGATGCACATGCTTGTTGTTATCTAATGAATGCTTTGAGTTTTGATTTGATAAATAGGATAAACTATGTGGGAATCGCTCGTGAGATGTGGGAATCAATCAAGCACACCTTCTTTGATTCTATAACACCCCAGGTGTTTGCCACTGGTTAAGCAATGGGTTTGAGCTCAAACATGGCATATTAAGTAATGATGAAGATGTCAAGGTCAAACCTATAGAAATGAGCCCCAACCTAAACTCGGATGTTGCACCCTTGCTTTACATATAGGCCCTTTTAAAGATATATGCTTGGCTAGTGTTATTGGAATATCTTCATGTGTCTCACATCAATACCCATCTATATGGATCACTGGAAAAGTTTCATGAAGTTTGGAATCAAAAAGTCACATGAAATAATAAGTTATATCCTTATTGGAATGACTTTGCTAAGTGCTTAAATTGCACTATTAAGTGAATGAGAACATAAGATGTCAACCAAATCTTGCAACCATGCCCAAATGACTCTAGATGAACTCTACAACAAAAGTCATGAAAGGTCCATGTTGAGCAAATGCCAAGAAAATGCTCCAATGGATCAAAAAGGCTAATTTAAGCTTCGCCGTGATCCTATTTTGGTCAAAGTAGAACAGTAGGTTCTATACTAGTTTTGAGGTTGGACCTTAAATGAAAGTTGTAGTCCATATCATGTAGAACAAACTTGGTTTTTGGACTAAGAGCTAGATCGAAATTGTTGTGGTTTTCAACACTTAGAATTATTCTAAGTCAGTTTCGCTAAGCAACAACGTTGACATTCCGCGTTCTCCAAATTTTGCTAAGCAACTTGATTTGGTACAAAAACAAAAGTTGGAGTTTACACCTTGGTGAAGAGCATACAAAAAGTTGGATTCAGTTTGAAGAAGTTTTGACCACCAAAAGTGAGTTTCCGTGACTACCGTCAAGGTGTTGACACTGCTGTTTTGACATACATTTATCTTCTAATATGTTTTGCTAATGGCTGAACCCCCTTAATGAAAAATGTAGAGCTTCGTGCGGGCTTCGATCTTCGTATTCGACCCAGGTCCTGATTCGGCCTAGAAATAGCCCAAAATCGCGTCCCACGCTGATCCCGCTGTCGCCCGCCACCTGTTCGTGAAAACGCCCCAACGGACGACACGCGCCCTGTGCGTGGCGGCCATGCGCGAGCTGCGCCCCCATCTCGCTGGACGCGTGTCTCCGCGCCCCGACCACCTCCAGAGCGGGCGCCCGAGCTTCTCTGCTTCCTCCCTCACTTCCTTTGCCAGTCCCTCGCCTCGCCCTCGCTCTGAGCTACGGAAACGGAGCCGCCATGGACGTCGTCGCGAAGCTTAGGCCACCACTGCCGTTCCCGCCGCTCCAAGTCACCGCAGCCGCGTGCGCCACATCTCCGCCTCGCCTCTCCTTCTCCCTCGCGTGCGCTTGTCGCGACTGAATTCCGCCGGAGAGCAGCAGCCGCCGGCGCGGTCACCTTGACGCCGTGACCTCACGTGGCTGGGCTGCCACGAGCCCTCTCCCGGTCGCCTCCAACCACCAGTGGGTGCGTAAGGGCCCCCTGGTTCTCCCCCGCCCCTCAGCCGCCGACGGCATGGCCTCCTCCGGCCGGAGCAGGGAGACCCCGGCGACCTCCCTGTGCAAAGTTACGTCGAGGACCTTGCGCGACAATTCGACAAAGTGAAGGGGCCTAACTGCATTGTCATTGACTTATGTGAATAGTGCCATAAGGACTGGTTTGTAATTATTTTGCAGGAACTTTGGAAATTCATAGTAAATCGTAGAAAATTCGTAAAATGGTAAATGAGGACTTTTTGGAATCCTTATGAAATTGTCTATGCAGTGGATCTATAATATGGCATGTTTTAGTTTAAATATTTTGCGGTAAAAATAGATTTGTGCAGTAAGGTTGTAATGCTAGTTGAATTTGTTATTTTTCATAACTATAGATCTAGGGCTCCAAATGAAGTGAAATTTTTGTGGCATGCTACTCATGTGATAGTTGATGTGTGGTAAAAATTTCATGAGTATTGGATGAAGTATGAGTGAGTTATTGGTTTATCTTGCTCTCACGTGAATTCTTGCTTTAGCAACTTGTCTTTTTCATAGAGGTTGCTATACATATCCAAATGGAGTGAAATTTGTACAGTAGACTATTGAGAGGATATGTGAGCCACTGTAATTTTTGTAGAAGTTATTGTGCACTTTTGGTATATGTTCATTAAGTCACCTTGTTATCTAAAATAAATTAAGAAATGCATTAAAAGAATTTATTTGGTCATGGACACTAGGTTTTCTGGTGTTCTTTAGTCATGTGTGAAATGTTGGTAAAGTTAGTCTTGCCCAATTATGTATTTGCAACATAAGTTAATAATTATTTTCTTGCCGATGTGGTTTATGGACAGATCTGGGAACTTAGCAAAGTTCTTCATGATAATGTGCTTTGTTGTGAAACTTGTTTATACAAAAGTTGTAGATAATTCATGTATCTAACTTCTATTAAAATTTGGTGTCATTTGGCCAAGTAGTTTAAGAGTTACAGCTGTTTAAAGTTGGGTTTCAGAAATGACTGCTTTCTGTCAATTATAGACCAGTTTCTGTAAATAGATATATTTGACTTAGTTAACTTGCGAATCATGCTAAGATGATTAAAGATGAATTGTAGAAAATTTCATAAGCTTTCCATAATGTCTTCTTGCAAGTCATTTGGATTTGTGTAACTCCAGTTATAGCTAAATCTTGTAGCTGCTGTTTGCATGTCCAGAAATTGGCAGATTCCAATTATAGTGTTTGCTTGTATATTGTTAAGTGTGACTTATGCCTTGAATGATGACTGAGTTAGTGCACCTGAGATCTTGGGAAACTTGTGTCATGCTTGGTGTTGTTGTCTCCGTTTGCCATCTTAGCATGATTGATTGTGTGATGTTTAAGTTAAGCATCGCAAAGTACTTAAGTGTGTTAGTGTAAACTATGCTTGTCTTGCTTGCTATTTTGTGATGTGTCTCATGGTACTATTCTTCATATTTATGCACTTGCATATTGCATCTCATCTAGGTACGCTAGATGAACCACGTGAAGGATGTGATGTTGGAGCCAAACCCGAAGACAGTGTTTGATGGATCTGTCCCGAAGATGGAAGGACTAAGCGAGTGCTAGGATCTGAGATGTCACCAGGATGGTGCAAGCTAACTGAACTGACTTGTGTCGGATCCCAGGCAAGCCCCGGAGCATTATAAGTCTCCTAATTTATAAAAGCAATTCTTTCTATATATGAGTTATATATTGTTGCATTAAGTTGTAGGAGTTGATTGAAACCGTTGATGCATTTATTACTATCCTTGCCTACCTTATTACCTTTTTACCCTGTTAGGTCAGGATCGAATAACTGCTTAGCCTTGCTTAGACCGGTAGCGATCGGAGATATCCGGTCACCTACATTATAGGTGGTTACTGGAAGAATTTAGCTATGGAAAGAATGATATCCTAGAATTAACCATGTGTGATGGATAATTGGAGACCGGACGGAAAAAAAAGTTGGAGGCAACCAGACAGGGTTCTGGGGTGCTGTTAGTTTCCGTCTGTGTCGATTAAGGACCGACCGTTGTTGGGCCTCGAGTCATGTTGAACGCATGCCTTACATTTAGCTGGCCGGATAAAGTACCTTCTGACCACGAAGCTGGGAGATTTTTCAGGCCGAGTAGATTGCCCGCAGCGCACTGTGCCGGAGCAGGTGTGGTAGGACACGGGGGCGAGATGATAAGACCAAAGTGCAGTCGGTCGGCCCCCAGGTACATGTGGTTCCTGGCAAACTCGAGATTCCTGGAAAGTTGACTCGGTGATCAATATCTCACTTTAGCGGGCGTGTGAGGTTTGTGTAAGGAATAAATCACCATCTGGTTAGGAATCGATTCGAATCGCCATCGCTCCTGGATAGTGAGCACTTGGCTCGAGTTACTGCATCGTAGTAATTATTATGGAACAATGATGGTTATCTGGATGGTATGGGATATGCTAAATCTAAATTGGTAACTAGATGTTATTGGTTAATCAAGTGATTGCTATAGTACAGGTGCTTACCTAGATGGATAGGCCATAATAAAGATGATGCAAAGTACTTAAAATGGTTTCTTCATGATAGCTTATGCTTTTCGCAAACAAGTCAGCTAGCCCACTAAAGAAAGCCTTGCATGATCCTTGGTGTCATTTGTTTTGGTTTCCGACGGGTAAGTCTAGCTGAGTACATTCGAGTACTCAGGGTTTATCCCACCTTGTTGCAGGTGATGTTCTCGACCTGTTGATGATGGTGGCTAACCACCGGTGGGCTCGGTGATTCTATACTTACTTCTCATCTATATGCTTTTGTCGGATGATGTCACTATGCTAGCCATATATTTGGAACTTATATTAATGTAATCATTTGCAAGCTATGTTGTTTTCACTAATCAGTTTTGAAACCCAAACTTGTACTATTATTTGTTAATCCCTTTGTAATATTATTTCTGCTGCAACTCGATGTATGTGATGTGTATTTGCTTAATCACGCGATCTTGGTTGTGATGTTGATTTACCGAGGTCTTTCGGGACACTCGGCGGACTATCGGGTTTATATGAGTGAAAGTATGGGTGTGTCAACGTGTTAGCGGGGACAATCATACTTGATCTTGTATAAATTGGGCGGTTCTGTCACAAATTCCTCCACATGGGATGATGGCAAGTTCAATAAGGAGGAGCCCAAGGAGGAGGTGCATGAGTGTGACGAGCATAACCACAATTTAGTGATTGTGGAAGATTGCTCCACCTCATGGTCAAGTGATGATGATGATACTATCACAAAATCACTTGACAAGATTGATGATGCCACAAGTGATGCACATGATAATTCTACCTCAAGCACACTTGGTGGTGATCATGATGATGATGGTTCATGCTCGGGCCATGATTGTGATGCTACACCACATTGATTCATGTTACAAGGTGACACCAAGGTATCAAATGCTAATGTGGTTGATCATGTTGATTCATATGATGAGCTTGTTAGTAGACTTGCTAGCATGACCATGTCTTTAGAAAATGAGAAAGCCAAAACATTGAAATTGGAAAATGAAAACTTATTTCTAAAGAATTCATGTGAAGAACATAAGCACTTACTTGATGTTCTTAAATCTTCACATGACGAGCTAAAATTGACTCATGAGAAGATTCTTGTGTCTCATGAAGAATTATTAGAACAACATGCTTCTATCATTAAAGTGCTTTCCAAGAAAATTAAAAATAATTAGAGCTCATCACATGAGTCAAGTGATCAAACGCAACATGTGACTAACTCTTGTGATATAGGCAAGAAGCATATATCCACCTGTTGTAATGATTTATTAGATATGCCATGTTCTTCACATATAGATGCTTGTTCTACTTCTATATCTTGTGAGACTAAAATTTTGAAGTAGAACAACGAGCTCAAAAGATAAGTGAAGAAATTGAGCAACAAGTTAGAGAGGTGCTACAACTCAAAAGTGATCTTTGAGCATATGTTGAAGACTCAAAGAAACTTCGGTGACAAGAGTGGCCTTGGCTTCAACAAGAGCATGACAAAGGGTGAAAGAAAAAGAGAAAGAAAGTGGAAGAAGCAAGAACAAAAGAGGCTATCTAATTTCATGTGCTTCAAATGACATGTAGTGGGACATCTTACAAATGGTTGCCCTAATGAAGAGAAGCTCAAGTTGAAGAAAGAAGAAGAGAGGCTAAAGCATATCAAATGCTTCAAGTGCCGCACATGGGGTCATCTCACATCAATGTGCGCAACCAAGCAATTGGTGAAGCAAAAAGAAGAGCCTCAACCAAAGCCATAAGATGAGCAAGAGAAGGCACCCTAAGAGCAAATCAAGATCAACCATGAAGATGGTGGTGACTAAATGATGAAGAAGAAGAAAACAAGAAGGGGTGCAAGAGCAAGGCATCCAATGCTTATTCAAGATACCAAGATGATGAGCAAGAATGAAGATGAGAAGAAAGATTATGCTCACATCAAGTGCTTCAAGTGTGAAGATATATGACACTTTGCCTCGAAGTGTCCAACAAACTTGAGAAGAAGGCTCAAGCAACTCATGAGAGGCAAAGAAATGAGAATGAAAGGTCCCTAGTTTAGTTTTGATAATTGAGTAACAACCTAGGTGGACTAATATGTTTAAATGTGAGATACATAGGTGATTAGTCTACAGATACACTTGTGTGAGCAGCACATGTCATGGAGGAGAAAATGGCTTGGACGCGTTGCAAAGCTCACACATGTGATGAAGGTTCTTATTATTGTATATGAGACATGAGATGGAGTCATGTGACTAAGGTGGAGAAGATCAAGACAAGACTTGGCTTGATGGACCGGTTGCAAACGTGAAGGGCAAGTTGGAGGCTTTGGAGCGATGGACCGCGTGGCAGTGAAGCTTGAGCAAGGCTTGGCGCCGATGGATGAAGGCAACGGTGAAAATAAAGTGAGGTCAAGATCGATGAACCAACAAGGTCACGTGATAATATGAAGTGGATCATATCATTTGTTGATCAAGGTCGGTGCATGTGTTGCATCAACATTGGAGATAGAATGGAATGCACAATGCAAAGGTATAACCTATAGGGTATTTCATTTCATCGGTCATAGGTGTGTAGAGAAGTTTATGACTAGGTTTAGGATAGATGGATGTACTATCAAGAGGGGCTATCTTGTTTGCATATCAGTCATCTAGTGCCATTCGAGTGATCTAACTTTGCATCGTTGCTAGAATTGAGTGGCGTGGTGAATTGAGTGACTAATCCTTTGGAAAATATTTATGAAAAGCTAACACAAATGCACAAGATGGTGATCACTTGATGGTGTTGGCATATTTGCAAAGGTGAAGTTGTTGGTGTTGAAACGGATCGAGTTGCAGAGGAAAAGGAGAAGAAAAGGGCTAGTTATGGTTGTCTGGGGGTCAGAAGTTGCAACCTAACTCGTAGCCAAATCGTAGCCATTATAGAGGGTGGCACCATCCTTTCTAGTGGCCAAAACGTGGGCACCTCCACACCTAGAGTGGTGCACCACCACCCTAGGGCGGTGCCAAGGGCGGTGCCCAAAAATAGCAGCAACACCCTTTCATATTTCGGGCATAACTCCTAGCTCCGAACTCCAATTTCAATTATCTAGGACTTTTTGGAAAGCTAACAAATATCTCTATAGCGTTGAAGTGCTGGATTTCAATTTGGAGCAAATTAGGGTCACCAGACTATCTAGTGACCATGGCGGTGTGGCACCACCACTTTTTTCTAGAGAGGGGGGAAACTCGTCGGGGGCACTGCCACCCCTAGGGCAGTGCACCGCCCCCTATGTTTGGTGCTAGGGTCCAAATGGCTAGTTTGAAATAGCCTTTGCAATTCAATCATTGGGCATCGCCACCCCTTGTCTGGTGCCCGCACGTTGCTATCCGGTGACCACACAGAAATGTGCTACTTGGCTCCAACGGCTCTATTTGGCTTGGGGCTATAAATAGGGGTGGAGCTCGGCTTTGGCTGAGGTTGAGCACCATGGGGATGTGTTTCCCTTGTGTCTGCTTGGTTTGAGAAGCCTCTAACTCACTTGTGCTTGTGAGAAGTGCGAATCCATTGCGAGTGAGTGATTCTAGTGCGTTGCATTGTGAGATTACATCAAGTGGCACTAGGTGATCGAGTTGCAAGCCATTGGTGCTTGTTACTCTGGAGGTTGCCACCTCCTATATGGCTTGTTGGTGGTCTCCGTTGAAGCATACAAAGAAGATTGTGAGGTGCTCTGGAGAAGTGAGGTATTGTGCTCGCCCCGTGGGAGCCATGAAGAGCAACTCTAGAAGAGCGTGTCATTGAGATATCCTCACTTTTGGGGTAGGTTCTTGTGGTGCCCAACATGTGGGCTTGGCGGGTGATGCCAATTAACCGTCGAACCATCAAGTGAGCGGTCGACACAATGGGGACTAGCTTGGTGGCAACCAAGTGAACCCCATGATAAAAATCACCATGTCATCATCTTACCGTTGGTTTGCGATCCCTATACACAAGCTTGTATTTACTTTTATATATATTGTGCTTGTGTAGTTGCTCTTGTAATTAGTTGACTTGTGTAGTTTGCTAGTTACCTTCTAGCTTGTGTAGGATAGAAGTAGCTCCCTTGAGTGACTAATTTGGTTTGAGTAGCCTTGTTAGTCACATTGCTTAGTTTGTGTAGCTAAGTAATTTGAGCTCTCTAATTTGGCTTATGTAGCCTTGTTATTGAGCATTGCTAGTGAGCTTAGGAGCTTTGTGTTTTTGTTTACTAGATTGTGTAGGACCTCCAGTTGCCAAAGTACTAGTGCATAGGTTTGTGTAACCTTGCTCTAGAATTGTTTAGGTAAGCTCTAGCTAGCCTGGCACCTTTGTTGCCTAATTAATTAGGATGTTTGTAAGGTCCTTGAGGACTTAGATAGAGGGGTGTAGTCCTGGCTAGACCGATAATTTTAATTTCATATTTGTTTCAGTCAGCCAATACGTTTAATTTTTAGAAAGGACTATTCACCCCCTCTCTAGTCTGCCATCTTGACCCTACATGTGGTATTGGAGCTAGGACTCTCAATTATGGTCTTCATCGACCCGAGAGGATGGAGGCTTATGGGCTAGATGTTGAGTGTCCATACACTTTTGATGGCACATATTTTGCATGGTGGAAAAATTGGATGGCATGTAATTTTAAGTTTATTTCCCCTCAAATGTGGAGGATCATAGATGTGGGCTTTTCTCATGCGTTGGATGAAAAGAATGCAACTCAAGCACAAAAGAAATGCCTTCATCTCAATTGCCAAGCTACTAACATATTTTATCAATCTTTGAGTGATAAGATATTTGGGGCGATCATGTACATGAAGACCGCCCATGATATTTGGTTATACCTCATTTTGATATAAGGGAGGGTCTCCGATGATGATGATGAGCCCAAGGAGGAGTCACATGAGTGTGTTGAGCACGACCATGATTTGGTGATTGTGGAAGATTTCTCTACCTCATGGTCAAGTGATGATGATGATAATTCTATCACAAGATCATTTCACAAGATTAATGATGATGCCACAAGTGACGCAAATGATGATTCTACTCCATGCACACTTGATGGTGATGATTATGGATCATGCTCGGGCTTATAAATCATCAATATAACATGTGTAAGGGCATGAAAGTAATCACCAACATAGACTTAGGGGGTTTAAACTAACAATTTCCATGAGTTTTCGTGAATCTCTGTTTTCTACAGGGTTTATCCAAGAAACCATCAAGGTGGACCTATATGTTAGAATTAATCGCGCTTATCCATGGCATAAACAACACTAGAAGCATCTAGAATACACCAGAGGACACCACACCATGGCGGAGGGCGAGAGGCCGCCATCGGCCGGTCTATGGGGGCCACTGTCAACCTTTGCCTCATGACATCGGTTCTCCACCACCTCCTAGGTTGCATCCATCCCTACACTGGGAGTAAACACTAAAAACATGTTTGATAGGATTATCCACCAAATAAATGCTCCAAGTTCTTATTGCTATCTCTCAAAAGTTTTGTTGCAGAAAAGAAGCATTGGGCTGTGCAAAAGTTATTCATAAAAAAATAAAAAAAGAGATGAAAAAATGGACAAGTGTCCGAGATATTGAAAACAATGGGTACTCGAGTGCCTGCCTAAAAAAGAGAAAAAAGAAAAAGATGAATAAGATAGCCCATGTTTTCTTGCAAAGTTATTTCCAATTTTAAAAGAGAGATATGTTTTCAAGGAGCATAGTAGAATTAGGTTAGCCACTGTATATATATCCATCATACATCCACACACATGCACATCTTGATTTGATTGTATGACTCAACTCTCTTTGGATCCAAGGTTTGACTTTACAATATATGTATTGCAAGTATGCTCTTTCATGCTTTCTTCCCTCCTATGAGCTCCACATAAGCCTTAGTTGTAGGAAGAGAAAGGAATAACATCATTATTGCCTTGGTGAGGATCCACAAATACCACATATATTGAGAGACTTGAGAGTGTCATATAAAGGAAGCTCTGAGTTTTATTTTGAAAACTTATAAAAACTCTGAAATAATGGTTGAGCAAAGAACTTGAGATATAGTACTTGACTTGATCGTTATGTCTTTCAATTGCTCAAGATCCAAGTGAAGGCTAAGAAGCCCTATGGTTGAAGGTAATATGAGTAAGTCTAAAAGACAAATCGGTTCATTCTAATCCAAAGGAGAATTCTTGTTTGAATGCATGTGTACTTCTGAGGAGTGAAAGCATCAATGCAACTCCTGATCCATTTACTAAGTTTAGCTTTACTAAGGGACTAGCAAAGGTTAAGCTTAGGTTAGTTTGTTGACGGTAGTTAACAACCATTATAAACCATCAATATAACATGCATAAGGGCATAAATATATTCACCAACGAAGGTCTAGGGGTTTAAACTAACAAATTCTATGAGTTTTGGTGAATCTGTATTTTCTACAGGGTTTATCTAGAAAACCATCAAGGTGGACCTAGATGTTAGAGTTAATCGTGCTTATCCACAGCGAAAACAACCCTAGAAGGTTCTAAAAGACTCGAGAGGACTCCACACCGAAGCGGCAGGCGAGGCACCGGGTGGCCCCACCTACAGATCGGCCAACCCCTAGGGCCCACATGTTAGCCCCTCGTTGTTATGTCAGTTTTCCACCACCTCCTAGATTGCATCTACATCGTTTATTCAAGTCGGTTTGATCCGAGGGCTCAGGATTGATGATCCAACTTATATATACCAGCCCCTGCCACCCCCTGAAGGCATAAGTCATTTGAAAAGATAGAAACCCTAATCATCCTTAGAGCTCTACCATATTCTAGGGCATAGCTAGTTAGGCTAGGTCTAGAGGGAGGCAAGCAGGCTTCGCTTGGATTCCTGACCGTGTCAAGAGCGTGGTTTGGCATAATCTTTGTACCTCCTCTCTTTTGTATCTCTTATTACTTTTATATGTTTGTTACAATTGTCATGACATTCATCTTCATATTTATCATATTCCTAGTTATGATATTCAGTGTCTACTTTGATTATATTCTTAGTATAGTTAGATTATCATCATGTTTATGCATAAGTTCGTATAGCGCTTGCTCCAAAGTACATGGGGTGAGTGGTCGACATTGTGTAAGCGTGGTGCTTATACATTGTTTGCCTGCGAATACACCCTATATTCCACGCCATGTGGTAGATCACGGATGTGACACTCCCATTGAGTCCTTTGTAGTCCACTCCCCGAATATAGGTCTACAAGTAGAATCTAGTTATAAAGGAAGACAAGCTTTGTTCTTAATCTTCCTTAGTAATATCCCTTATGTGTAGATATAAAGTTGATCTTAACCATGATTAGTAAGTGTAATTGCACTAATCAATGTATGCTTTGACTTATAATTAAGAATGACTTAGGAATTATTCCTCTAATATTCTACTTAACCATGCTAATGCCATAGAAAGGAGTACTCTGAGTGATCAATGATTAGTTATTATACACTATTCATATAGACATTTACCTCTTGACTTACCCCTGTTGTGAGTGGAATATTGGTTATGGTTTACTTCTCCATCAATAGTATAAGTTATCAATACATGTCCTTGCTAGACCTTCCCTGTGGTAAAAATATAAATAACGATGCCTAGAATACTCTTAGGTGAAGTGCTATAATGATATAATTATCTATGCGCTTGCAGATTACTTTCATTCATATATATTTATACATTCTTTCTAGTCACAAAAAATAATAAAGAACTACTCTAGTAGTAATACTAGGTAGTACCAACAAGCATCTCTGGCATCATCACTAGGGATGACAACCTGGTAAAGTAATGTTAAGAGATGTAGACATACATTAGGTGACTACTCAAACAAGTGACAAGTTAATAAATACCAACAGTGTCATAAGGTGACATCAAGGTATCTAATGCAAATGTGATTGATCTTGATTCATATGAAGATCTTCTAGATAAATTTTGTAGGATGATCAAGGCTTTAAAAAAAGAGATGGCTAAAACCAAGAAATTAAAAAATGAAAACTCTTTTCTAAAGACCACATGTGAACAACAAAAACATCTACTTTATGTCACTACTTGTCACATGAGGAGCTAAAATTGGCTCATGAGAAACTTAGTGTTGCTCATGATAATTTGGTACAAGACCATGCTTTTCTCACTAAGGAGCTTTCCAATGAAAAAAATAAAACTAATGAGAGTTCATTACATGGGTCAATTGATCAATCACATAATGTTGCTAACCCTTGTGATGTAGGCAACAAGCATGTATCCACCTCTTGTGATGATTTATTAGCTATGTCATGTTCTTCAAAGATATATGCTTGTTCTACATCTATTTCTTGTGAGACTAACCTTTTGAAAGAGAACAATGAGCTTAAAAGTGAAGTGAAGAATTTGAGCAACAAGTTAGATAGGTGCTACAACTCTCAAGTCACCTTTGAGCATATGTTAAAGACTCAAAGAAACTTTGAAGACAAGAGTGGCATTGGCTTCAAGACTAGCAAAGTCAATCATTAAGAAAGCCACAATGACATGAGTGGCATTGGCTTCAACAAGAGCAAGATCAAAGGCAAGAGATGGGGCAAGAGAAGATATAAAAGAGAGATGAAGAAGTAAGAATAAGAAAAGCTCTCTCATTTTATGTGCTTCAAATGCCATGAAGTGGGATATCTTGCTAATGGTTACCCAAATAAAGAAAAGCTCAAGTTGAAGAAGGAAGAAGAGAGGCTCAAGCATGTCAAGTGCTTCAAGTACCATACATGGGGTCACCTCACCTCTATGTGCCCAACCAAGCAAGTGGTGGAGCATCAAATGAAGCCTCAACCAAAGTCACAAGATGAGCAAGAAGATAAGCCCCAAGAGCATATCAAGATCAACCATGAAGATGGTGGTGACTTGATGATAAAGAAAAAGAAAACAAGAAGGCACGAAAGAGCAAGGCATCCAATGCTTGATCAAGATACCAAGATGATGAGCAAGACTCAAGATGAGAAGAAGATGTATGCTCACATCAAGTGCTTTAAGTGTGAAGATATGTGACACTTTACCTTGAGGTGTCCTACCAAGCTTGAGAAGAAGGCGCAAGCAACTCATGAGAGGCAAGGCAATGAGAAGCACCACATAAGCAAGGAAGAGAAGGCCCAATCAAAGAGAAAGTGCTACTCATGCCGAAAAAGAGGACACATGGCTAATTCATGTCCCCTAGGTAACACTCCTAAGCCTATTTCAATTGATGCAAATACTATGCTTAGTAAGTATGGTGATGGTACCTCATTCGTAGCTATTGTAAAACATTCCGCTACTCATACTAAGGCTATGCCTAGTTATGTTGCACCTAACTTGAGAGGACCCAAACTAATTTGGGTACCATCAAAAAGTGGATGAATGTTTGTAGGTATCATCTGCATTGGAGGCTTGAATCAATGAAATTCTTATTGTTCATCATATGTTGAGTCAAGTTATAAAGCCTAGTGCATATCCAAACCCAATGCCATGATAATTGGGTGAAGTCCAGGTGCTATCAACATACAAGTGCTTTAATTCAAGGAGTGGTGATTTATTGGATATATTCGATGGCTTGCATATATATGAGTTGAAGCTTGCTATTGGATGATCATGAACTACCAAGGTATATTTCTTGTTGATCTCATTTATTTGGGTGTATATGAGTTGATTGAATTGGATAAATATGCATTTGTTGCTTGCTATGAGATGATTGAATGGATTAATTGATTAGTAATCAAATTTGAGTTGGTTTGAATGGATAAGTTTATAAGATGACTTTTAGTAAGTGAATTGAAAGGATATATGTCTTGTGAAAGTATTCAAACAAGTCTATTTCAAGTTTGATTCAATTTGATGAAGGATAGCTCAATGTGTTGAAATATGTCATTTATTGAAAATCTAAGCTAGCTGAAATCAAGTATGAATTTGAGTGATGAAATCTTATAGGAATGCCTTGAAATTTGGTATTCATGCTCTAGACTCATGGTATAAGTCGAAGTAGAAATTTCGTGATAATTGGATAAGAATTGCTTTGGTTTAGGAGTGGATCTTGTTAGCTATAGTGCAACAGTTTTCATCATGTAACAGTGGTGGAAGAATTGAAATCTGGTAGCAATCTAAAAGTCAAATAAATCTAAAATTTTAACAGCTTCTAGATGACTTAGTGAAGCACATCTCCACAAAATTTTGTGATATTTGGATCTATACATTAGGAGTTATGGATTAATGTTTAAAGGGTACAGAATCTGCCAGAAATGTGATAATTATTGGATTGATCAAGAGTCACTTTGATTGAATGGTCCTCAAGTTAGAAACATGTTTATAAGTAGTTGAGGTACCTAAGTTTCATTTTGAATTAATCTAGAAGCATGACAAGCAAAGAGTATAAGGCCATTTGATTTTGGAGTGTACTTGGCACCCATTTAGTACTCAAATTAGAAGATCAAGATCAAACTCAAGATGAAGATGGTGTTTAAGTTCTAGTGACAATTAGAAATCATTTAGAAGAAAGAAAATAACTTAAACAAGTAGAAAGAAAAGGACTTCAAGAAGGATTCAAGGTTACTCATCAAGTTAAGTCCATCATATGGATCAATCAAACAAACTCAATTCAAGTGAGTATCAAGGATGGTTCTTTGGAGAGAGGTCACTTCTCCCCGTGGGGGACTTGGGGCCTTTTGTAGGTAAACCAAGCGTTGTACTTGGAAGGCTAAAATAGAAGTGGTGATTGAAAGGATCAAGATGCCCAAGAAGGGGGGTGAATTGGGCTAATTCTAAATTCTCTTGCAATAATCAAATCCTACGGATAG
Organism: Miscanthus floridulus; assembly: GCF_019320115.1. Lineage (NCBI taxonomy): Eukaryota > Viridiplantae > Streptophyta > Magnoliopsida > Poales > Poaceae > Miscanthus > Miscanthus floridulus. Next base: position 32,459,384 of record NC_089586.1, on the reverse strand, counting down.
CCCAATTAACCCCTTGTGCCTAGAAAAGTGTTTCTATCAAACTAATGCACAATGAACTCGCAACCTATGTTCCAAACTTACTCTAGCAAGCAATTCTATGGATGTAAAATAAGTATTGAATTGCTCAAAGTAAATACTCAAAGTAAGTGCTCAAAGTAAATAGAGAGAGAAAGGAACGCGGCGATGTTTTGCCGAGGTATCGGAGAGTCGCCACTCCCCACTAGTCCTCGTTGGAGCACCCGTGCAAGGGTGTAGCTCCCCCTTGATCCACGCAAGGATCAAGTGCTCTCTACGGGTTGATTCTTCGACACTTCGTCGCGGCGAATCACCCAAAGCCGCTCACAACTTGAGTTGGGTCACCCACAAGCTCCGCCGGGTGAACACCAAACTCCCAATCACCACCAAGCCGTCTAGGTGATGGCGATCACCAAGAGTAACAAGCACAAACTCTCACTTCACCACACGAAGCCTAATGAGAAGATGGATGCACACTTTGCTACTCTTAATTTGCTAGTAAGGCTACTCTCTTGGATTCTCAAATCACAAACACCTCACTAGGACCTTGCTCTTCTTGGCACTCACAAACGTGTTTCTCAGCTGTTGGAATGAGCAAAAGTGACTCCACTCACGAGTGGAGCTTCTATTTATAAGGCAGCCTAAAAAACGAACCATTATGAGCTTCTGCGGGGTGACCAGACGCTCTGATCGTTTTGACCGGACGCTCCGGTCAGTTCAACCCACACAATAGTTTTCATGTGATGACTGGACGCTATCAGGGTCTGGTCAGTACTGACCGGACGCGTCCGGTCGCTCTTGGATGCTTACTGTAATCGATCGGACGCTGGATACTCAGGGTCCGGTCACCACTGATCGGACGCGTCCGGTCACACTTTCTCAAGTCTGGACCCTTACTGGAGTCGACCAGACACTGGCCCTCAGCGTCCGGTCACATTGACCTTCCAGCGTCCGGTCACACCAGACTTGATCTCCTCAGTCAAATGAACTGACCAGACCCTGCGGCCAGCGTCCGATCGCACCGGAGCCAGCGTCCAGTCAGTATTTGACCCTCCATTCACTTCCAACTTTCGAACATATGTGAATGAAGTTTGCTCCAAAGGATCTTAGGCATTCATAGGAGCTACCTAGAGCTAGTTTTAACAAGTGTGCACCACACCTAACTCACTAGACTCAACTAGGTCAAGCTACCCGTTCATACCCCCCTTCATAGTACGGCCAAAGGAAAAACAAAGTCCTAAACTACTCTAAGTGTCTCTCCAACTCCAATCGACACTTAGAACTAGTTATCCTTAACCTTGTCGTCCATCCTTTGAAACCCAAAATGATTTCCATCATAGGGGCATAACCAACTCGATTGCCCAATCGATATCCATTACCATGACCTAACTTAATTGCCTCTGCAAAACACACGTTAGTCATAGTAATCTTGTATTGACATTAATCACCAAAATCCAACTAGGGGCCTAGATGCTTTCAATCTCCCCCTTTTTGGTGATTGATGACAATACCACCTCGAGTATGTTATGGAGTGAGGTTTTTTACGGGCTTGGTTCATATAAGCTTTTGTCGATAAGAACAAAAGTGTTAGGTAAGCTTATATGACCCAAGCCAACACAATGTACTCAAAGGATATGAATTAAGCAAGAGTACAAATCACAAAGCTCATTTACTTCGAAGTATAATCGCGGAAGCAAAAGCAAATGAGCAAAACACAAGTGATATGACATAGAGATAATGCAAAGTGGAAATCACACATGTCAAATATCACAATCACGTAGATAGCACTATCACATATATATAATTGTATGCATGAAAGTAAAAACATGAATGCATAAGTAATAGTGTATCACACAAATAAAACTCCAAATGTATATAATAAGCTAATACTATATAACACACTCCCCCTGAGTCTACATACTCAAACCCTCTCCCCCTTTGGCGTCAAACACCAAAACCTAAGGGTCGGTCGGTGGGGCTGCAACGGATGAGTCAGGCGCTGAAGTACGTGGAGCAAGATGGAACTAAGTGCCATCATCATCTGACCCTGAGCTCTGAACTGACTGACCCTCTGAAGCAGGAAGTGTCACTGAAGCAGTCTGGGTCTAAGCTAGGGCTGGTGCTGCATGTGAAGCTGCTAGTATGTTTGTCGTAGGGTCTGACAAGGCGATAGACGAGGGGAGCCTCTGAGTAGTCACTGCAACTGGAGCTGCTGTAGAAGGACCAGCGGTATGCATGTGTGGCAGAGTAGGCATGCCAGTCAACTCGCTGAAGGATGCTCCAAGACTCCTGGAGACTGACGTCTTAGGCACGAATAGCGAGGAAGTCTGCTCTGGTGAGAAACCCATGTGATAAGGAGTGAACTACGGGGCAACCATGGGTGAGGCTAACCACTGGGACACCTATATAAGAGGTGAAGCAAACTGAGCTGGAGGCTGTCCCTAACTCTGGAGCCCACTAGGCTGTACTGCTGGAGTCATCAAAGTGGTAGCAGGCGGAGCAATCTGGGGGCAAAGACTGTGGCAGTGGGGCCCCGATAGCTGTCACTACATGCTGCATGAATCCCATGAGCTGCTACTGCTGCATAAGTAACTGCTAGTGCTGAAGGAGCTGCTGCTGCCGCTGAAACTTGTCCTGACAAGCCTGAAACTGCGCGAAGTTGGCAGCTATCTCCTATGCCTATCGTGTCTGGTCCTGCTGCATCTGCTCAAGAATAGTAATGAGAGCGGGGTCTATCTGTAGAGCAGGTAGAGCAGAACTAAAGCTATCGGCCTCTGCATCATGTCTGTGTGGAGGCATCTGAGGTATAGGCTGGTAGTCGTTGTTAGAGCTATCACTATACTCGCTCACCTCCTGCTATGCCTCTAGCTCCTCCTCCTCAGTGGCTGCAATCCCTCTAATGATCTCATCCTGCTGAGCTATGGACTCTGGCACGTTAGGACGACGGCTAGGCTATCTGGGTGCCTGAGGAGTGGTGTGTCTGATCCTCTATGACAGGTTGTAAGCTGGGAACTCTATGGTGGCACCTGTATACTCATCCATCATACCAGGGGGCTTATCAAGCACAACTCTGCGGATGAGGAACATGATCCAGTGAGCATAGGGAAGCTGCCTACGACCCTTGAATCCCTCAGCTATTGTGTCCTCCATCTCTAAAAGTAGGAGATCCCAGATATCAAATAATGTCTGCGACATGATGGCATTGAGAAGCCAGAGCTATAAGCGAGTCAGGCCCTCCCTGTATCCCAACCTAGGAAGCAGTGTCCTCCTAATGATGGCCTCTAGTACTCTTGCTGTAGGAGTCAAGTCACTGGGGTTCCTGCTCGACCCCTCACCAAAGGGCTCCTTGAAGCAATGGCACACTAAATCCATAGGGGGCACCTGCCCTCCATGAGGACGCCTAGGAGGCCCCTGCTATCCATAGCAAACCTCATGCATCTTGATAGGCTGCTCCTATAGCCTCAGTATCTCTTTGGCCCTGCCACTCATCACTCTATAGTCTTTGCCTCTGAAAGCAAAGTGAATAAACCTGTGATGTGGATCGATGTAGAGTGAAGCATAAAACTGACGGACCCAAGATGGTACGTAAATCCCCATCCGTCCAATCAAATCTGTCAGTCCTGGCAAATATGATAAGTAAGGCCGAATGAGCTCTCCAGCGGCTGCCACAATAGACTCTATCCGATAGACTCTCTGAGATCGAAACACTGCCCCACTGTTGAGATAAGCATTATAGAAATCCTCCTACAGTAGCGTGTAGAAACCCTCAGCTGCTCTCTCATCCCTCCTCGGAGGAAACCAAACCTCAAACTCAACAAAACACAGCTGTTGAACCTACCTAGCTGTAGTAGCCCTCAAGTCGAGGTGAACCACTAGAGGCGAACCCTGTGGTCTGGGCGGAGGACGTGAACATCTATGCTGTGTAGCTGGCCTCGGTGGAACTATAGCACTGGTGCAACTCGAGCGGCGTAGCTGAGGTGCCGGCTCGATCTCCTTGGTCTGCTGACCCTCCTGAGTCTCCTAGGCTAGCTGAGGCTCTACTGGTGGTGGCTACTGCTGTGCTGACGGACCCTCCTCAATGGCAACCCGCCGTCCTGCAAACGTGGTAGTCCCAGCTGGACTACCGTGACGACGTTCAACCTTCTCAATCGCAGCTCTGACTGCTGGTGAAACCGGCTGATCTGCAATGATAACTCCGCTGCGGGCACCACCTCTCTCAGCATGCTCTGCGGCCTCTACAACAGCTGCTGCTCTTGCTATCTCTGTATCGGGGTACTTCCGCTTCTTGGATGTCACCTGCTTGGTTGACTTGCCCTTAGATCCTGCTGGCTGGCGAGGCGAAGGCCTCCGATCATCATCACCTGGGCCACCACCAACGTTCTTGGTGCGAGCCATCTGAACTGACAAGATGATGAACTACCGCTGATGAAGATCAACTGTCAAACTGCCGCTTTCGAGGCTTGGCCTCGATCCTTACTCGCGAGCTTGGCTTCGAGTTGACTGCCAACTGCTAGAAGAACCACAACGAAACCGACTCACTGCATGATAGAATAGATGGATATACAAATAAATACCATATGTCTAATAGATGCGAAACCCTAAAAGAGAAAGCAATGTAGATGCAAACTTGAATCGAATGGCTTTCTACCTGACGAACAGCGATCCGAGAAAAGAAAAGGCAACACGTGGGGGAATCCTCAAAACCGGCAGGGGCTAGGGTTACAAGGAGCAATGATGAACTGGTGGCCCTAGAATTTGTGAAATCAGTGCATTGTATTGCAAATTGATCTACGCAATTTGAAATTGAAATAAGGGGCTAGTCTTACCAAGAGGAGATGGGGCTAGGGCACATGGCACTTCGCGGTGAAGAGAGGGCCAGTCGAACGCGATGGCATAGTGGCGCGTGGGGAGGCACGGCGGCGCTGCGAGTTGTGCTGGCGCGGTGGCGCTGGCGCGGGTGAGCAGTGGCGGCAAGGGAGGCTCGGTGGCAGCGACGGGCCGGCGCGGGGTTGCGGTGGCGTGGCGAGGCAGTAGCACGGTGGCACGCGGCTGGCGAGCAGTGGAGGCGCAGGAGGCGGCGGCGCTGGCTAGGGCAAAAATGAGGTGAAGGACGAACAGGGTACGGCTGTGGTTAAATAGTTCCCCACACGCGACGGATTAGGAAACAGAGAAAAGAGTCCCGAAGCCGCGTGAGTTCCACTAACCGGATGCTCCAGTGGTAGCGACCGGACGCTACCACCCAGCGTCCGGTCGATTCCAGAGAGGTCCAAATCCTCTGGAATTAGGACCGGATGCGTCCAGTGGTCCATGACCGGACACAGGCAGGGTCCGGTCAGTACTATTTTCCTTCCTTTGATCGACCGGACACTGAACCCTTCCTGACCGGACGCACAGACGCAGCGTCCGGTCACTCCTTCACCAGCAGTTCACCTCCTATGAACTGACCGGACGCTAGACAGCAGCGTCTGGTGCAGCGTCCGGTGCACCTTTTCCAACAAATCTTCAAACTTCCTTCGCGCTGCCTATTCCCAATCAAGTCCCAACTTGAATAAGATCCAAATAAACACCAATTGGGACTGATGTGAGTGACCTCTCTCAAACCCTCAAAATTTTCAAAATATTTTGCCTTAGGCTATAATTCTTTTTAAGAAAATAGGCAATAAGAGGGCAAATGGAACAAAACGACAAAACAACATTCATGCATATGCAATACTTGTAAGTAAATCAAGTTGCTTGTCAAGTTTGATCCAAGGTTAAGCTTCTTCACACGCTTTTGGGCGGTTATCTTAACCATGTTAGACAAGCCCTATATGCATTGCCACAAATTAAACATGTTGTATATTACAATGAATGCAAGGGACAACACAAGCTCAATTTTTAGTGAAGTTACTAAAATCAAGTACATTGAGCTCATTCCGTAATCTACAAAATGTAGCCTCATCTAGCGGTTTAGTGAAGATATTCGCTAATTGATCTTCGGATCTTACACCTTCTAGTGATATATCATTTTTAGCCACATGATCTCTTAGAAAGTGATGGCGGATATCTATATGCTTGGTGCGAGAGTGTTGAACCAGATTATTTGCAAGTTTTACCGCACTTTCATTGTCGCACAAAAGAGGTACTTTCTCTAGAACTACTCCATAGTCTAGCAAAGTTTGTTTCATGTATAATATTTGTGCACAACAAGCACCCACGGCAATGTATTCCGCTTCGGTGGTGGACAAAGCCACACTATTTTGTTTCTTGGAGGACCAAGACACAAGTGATCTACCAAGCAAATGGCACCCTCCGGATGTGCTCTTTCTATCAACTTTGCATCCGGCGTAATCCGAATCGGAATAGCCAATTAATTCAAATAAAGCTCCTTTGGGATACCAAAGGCCAATGCTTGGTGTGTGCTTAAGATACCTAAGGATTCTTTTTATGGCAATTAAATGTGTTTCCTTATGACAACTTTTGAAATCTAGCACACATACACACACTAAACATGATGTCGGGCCTAGATGCGATTAAATATAACAAGCTACCAACCATAGAACGGTAGAGAGTTTGATCCACCGGGTTACCTCCCTCATCTAGGTCGAGATGTCTATTTGTAGGCATTGGTGTCTTGATTGGCTTACATTCATCCATCTTGAATCTCTTGAGAAGATCTTTTGTATATTTCTCTTGAGAGATGAAGATGCCTTCTTTCATTTGCTTGACTTGAAAACCAAGAAAGAATGTAAGCTCACCAATCATTGACATCTCGAACTCCTTTGACATCAATTCACCAAATTCTTTGCATGAGTTTTCATTTGATGATCCAAAGATGATATCATTAACATATACTTGACAAATGAAGATATGCCCATCAAGCTTCTTGGTGAATAGTGTGGTGTCGACCTTCCCAATAGTGAAGCCCTTCTCAATGAGGAAGTCTCGAAGGCGCTCATACCAAGCTCTTGGGGCTTGTTTAAGCCCATAAAGTGCCTTGGACAACCTATAAACATGATTAGGATATCTAGGGTCTTCAAACCCGTAAGGTTGATCAACATAGACTAGTTCATTAATAAAGCCATTTAAAAATGCACTTTTCACATCCATTTGATATAGTTTCATTTCATGATGTGATGCATATGCAAGAAGGATACGGATGACTTCTAATCTTGCAACCGGTGCAAAAGTCTCTCCAAAATCCAAACCTTCAACTTGAGAGAACCCCTTTGCAACTAGTCTTGCCTTGTTCCTCACAACAACACCTTGATCATCTTGCTTGTTGCGGAACACCCACTTCGTTCCAATGACTCTTGCACCTTTTGGTCGCTCTTCAAGAGTCCAAACTTCATTGCAAGTGAAGTTGTTCAACTCTTCATGCATGGCATTGATCCAATCCAGATCTTTAAGAGCTTCTTCTACCTTGGTAGGCTCATAGAAAGAGACAAAAGAGTGATGAGCAATAAATGAAGTAAGTTTTTGAGATCGAGTCATCATACCCTTTGATGGACTTCGTATGATGAGATCTTGTAGATGATCTTGTAGGAGAGGTGTGTTTCTTCTATTGACCACTTGAGGAGGAGGTTGTGGAGCATCAACATCTTGTGCTTGTACCACTATTTGCTCATGAGAGATATGAGTATCTTCATTTTCCACTCTCCCATCTTTTTCACCATCTTGTGGTACATTTGATGAAGAAGGTTGGTTAATGACTTGTACATCATCTTCATCATCTTTTGGCATGATGTCTCCCACCGGAATGTTCTTCATAGCCTCCCTCAATGGTTCATCACCTACATCATCAAGATTCTCATGTGCTCCTTAGGAGTCATTAGATTCATCAAATTCCACATCATATGTTTCTTCAACCAAGCCAGTGGCATGATTAAATACTCTATATGCTTTGGACTTCAATGAGTAACCAACAAGAAAACCTATATCACAACATCTTTGAAACTTCCCTAGGTGTTGCCGCTTCTTGTAGATGTAGCACTTGCAACCAAACACCCTAAAGAAGGAGACGTCCGGCTTCTTCCCATTGAGCAACTCATACGGTGTCTTGACAAGAAACTTTTGAAGAAATAGGCGGTTGGATGCATAACATGCGGTGTTGATTGCTTCCACCCATAGAGCTTCAGGGGTGTTGTACTCATCTAGCATTGTCCTTGCAAGAGTGATCAAAGTCCGGTTCTTCCTCTCAACTACACCATTTTGTTGAGGAGTATAGGTTGCGGAGACCTCATGTTTGATTCCAACTTTATCACAATAAGCTTCTATGTTTGTGTTGTCAAACTCTTTACCATTGTCACTTCTTATCTTCTTGAGCTTCACTTCAAATTCATTTTGAGCGCTCTTGGCAAACTTCTTGAAACAAGATGCAACTTTGGATTTGTCATGAAGGAAGAACACCCATGTGTACCTTGAATAGTCATCCACAATCACAAGACAATAGAGATTTCCTCCCAAACTCTTGTATGCTATTGGTCCAAATAAATCCATATGTAGGAGTTCTAGCACTCTTGTGGTTGACATGAAAGCTTTGGTTGGATGAGTGTTTGCAACTTGCTTGCTGGCTTGACATGCACTACAAAGCTTATCCTTCTCAAACTTCACATCCTTCAACCCTCTCACCAAATCATTCTTCATAAGCTTCTTGAGTGAGCTCATCCCAACATGAGCAAGTCTTCTATGCCATAGCCACCCAAGTGTTGTTTTGGTGAATAGGCAAGTCTTCAAGTTTGCATCTTCAGAGGTGAAGTCAACTAGATATAGGTTGTTGTATCTAAATCCATTGAATATCACTTGATTGTCATCTACCTTAGATACAACCACCTCCTTCTCGGTGAAAAAACATTGGAAGCCAAGATCACACAATTGCCCAACGGATAGCAAGTTGAAGCTCAATAAAGCAACATAGAGCACATTGGAGATAGAATGATCATTTGATATTGCCACTTTGCCCAATCCTTTAACCTTGCCATTTGAATTATCTCCAAATGTTATTTTCTCTTGTCCATCTACCTCTTCATCTAGTGAGGTGAACATACGAGGATCACCGGTCATATGTTGAGTGCAACCACTATCAATAACCCAATGACTTCCACCGGTCTTGTAGTTCACCTACACACATGAGATTCAAACTTTAGGAATCCAAACTTGTTGAGGGCCCTTCACCTTCTCAACAAGTGACTTAGCCACCCAAATCTTCTTAGGCCTACTCTTGTTGGGGGGTCCTAAGAACATGACTTTCATCTTTCCACTAGAATCTTGTCTAAGCATGTAGTGAGCATTGAAAGCAAAGGGTCTAGCATGCTTGGGCAAGGGTTGTGGTGGTGGAGTTTGACACTCATGAGCAAAGTGGCCTTCTTGTCCACACTCAAAACATCTCTTTGGCTTTAGCTTTGGCTTTAATTGTTGGTGTTGAGCTTGAGCCTTCTTCTTCTCTACACTTGCCATATATCCAATGCCACTTCTATCCATCTTCATGACGGTATTCATGAGTAGCTCACTTTGGAGATGCTTGCCTCTAGCAAACTTGCTCAATCCCACCTTGAGATGCTGTTTCTCCATCTTGAGCTTCTTGTTCTCTTCCTTGAGAATATCATTGTTCTTCTCTTCCTTGAGTTTCTTGTTTTCTTCTTTAAGCTTCTCATTCTCAAGGATCAACTCTTTGTCATGATCAAGAGTTTCTAGCACAATGGTGTTGTGACTTTTCATCTCTTCAAGATCTTTCATGAGCTTCTCATGGTCACTCTTGAGCTTGACATACTCATCATAGTCATTGCACTCAACCACTTGCTTGCCTTTGCTACTAGATCCATGCTCAATGCTCTCATCAATTAAATCATCACATGAGGTAGCTATATCAATCTTAACAACATGGTTAGTAGCAACATGTGGCTCATTTGGTAAGAACTCTTGTGTAATAACAAGTGTATCATAATTGATCTTTTGAGTTGTATATTCATCTTTTAGCTTGTTATGACTAGTGATAAGCTTATTGTGCACCCATTCAAGTTTATCATGTTTATCTTTAAGCTCTTTCTTAGAAGATTTGAGCTCCTTGAGTTTGGATGATATAGAATCATTTGTTTCTTTGAGCTCATCATTAGCCTTTTCTAATGTATCACACTTAGCTACAAGTGAATCATTTTTAGCATCAAGTTTTTCATTTGTAGCTCTACTCTTTCTAATGATCTTAGTGCATTTTCTTAATATTTTGACAAGATCATCATATGTAGGTGAGTCATCATCGCTATCGCTATCATCATCACTAGCTTGCTCATCATCACTACTATCATCACTCTTAGTTACCTTGCGTTCACCCTTGGCCATAAGGCATAGGTGTGTAGAGGATGATGGCGATGGTGGCGGTGAGGATGCACGATCAATAGCAATGGCAGCCACCTTCTCATTATCACTCTCATCATCGGATGATCCACTTGATGAATCAATGTCCGTGAGCCAATCACCGACAACGTAGGCCTTACCACTCTTCTTCTTCTTGTAGAAGTCCCTCTTTTTGCCATCTCTCTTCTTGTATGGCTTGTTCTTTTTCTTTTCATCTTCATCACTTGAATCATCTCTCTTGCCCTTGTTCTTGAACTTGTCTTTCTTAGGCTTTGTGCATTGATGAGCTAGGTGGCCAAGTTCACCACAATTGTAGCAATCCATCTTAGAGATTGGCTTTCTTCTTGAGCTAGTGAAGAACTTCTTCTTCTTGCCATCAAACTTGATGCCACTCTTGTTTAGCCTTTTTAGCATCTTGGTGGTCTTCTTCACCATGAGAGCAAGGCTTTCTTCATCACTTTCATCACTTGAGCTCTCATACTCAAGTCTAGCTTTGCCCTTATCTTGGCTAGCTTTGAATGCTAAGTCCTTCTCTTTCTTCTTTGTAGAAGATGAGCCATCTTGTGGTGTGATGTGCATGTACATCTCATGAGCATTGATCTTTCCCAAGATTTATGTCGGTGTAGCGACGGAAAGATCACCTTGATGTAGCACGGTCACAATATGCCCATATTTGTCAATGGGGAGGACACTCAAGATTTTTCTCACAATGTCAGATGGTGACATTTGAGTAAGTTCAAGCCCATTGACTTCCTCTACAAGAACATTTAAACGAGAATACATCTCATTAGCACTTTCTTTGGGAAACATCTCAAAAGAATTTAGCTTTTTAATTACAAGATGATAGCGTTCCTCATGCTCACTCTTGGTTCCCTCATGGAGCGCACAAACGTCCGACCATAGTGCATGGGTGTCTTTGTGGTTCCTTACACGATTGAACACATCTTTGCAAAGGCCTCTAAAGATGGTGTTGCGAGCTTTTGCATTCCATTTTTCATAATTTACTTCATCGCCTTGAAGTTGTACGGCATTCTTAGGTGTTGGGAACCCTTGAGAGGCGGCTCTAAGAATTCCAACGTCTAGAGCTTCTAAGTACGCCTCCATGCGGATTTTCCAATATGGAAAATCATCTCCCTCAAAGATAGGAGGAGGTCTATCCCCGTGAGACATCTTGCTCTAAGCGATTAAGCTTAAAAACATGAGCACGAGGCTCTGATACCAATTGAAATGATTAAGATGCCCAAGAGGGGGGTGAATTGGGCTAATTCTAAATTCTCTTGCAATAATCAAATCCTACGGATAGCCCAATTAACCCCTTGTGCCTAGAAAAGTGTTTCTATCAAACTAATGCACAATGAACTCGCAACCTATGTTCCAAACTTACTCTAGCAAGCAATTCTATGGATGTAAAACAAGTATTGAATTGCTCAAAGTAAATACTCAAAGTAAGTGCTCAAAGTAAATAGAGAGAGAAAGGAACGTGGTGATGTTTTGCCGAGGTATCAGAGAATCGCCACTCCCCACTAGTCCTCATTGGAGCACCCGCGCAAGGGTGTAGCTCCCCCTTGATCCGCGCAAGGATCAAGTGCTCTCTACGGGTTGATTCTTCGACACTCCATCGCGACGAATCACCCAAAGCCGCTCACAACTTGAGTTGGGTCACCCACAAGCTCTGCCGAGTAAACACCAAACTCCCAATCACCACCAAGCTATCTAGGTGATGGCAATCACCAAGAGTAACAAGCACGAACTCTCACTTGACCACGCGAAGCCTAATGAGAAGATGGATGCACACTTTGCTACTCTTCATTTGCTACTGAGGCTACTCTCTTGGATTCTCAAATCACAAACACCTCACTAGGACCTTGCTCTTCTTGGCACTCACAAACGTGTTTCTCAGCTGTTGGAATGAGCAAAAGTGACTCCACTCATGAGTGGAGCTTCTATTTATAAGGCAGCCTGAAAAATAAACCGTTATGAGCTTCTACGGGGTGACCGGACGCTCCGATCGTTTTGACCGGACGCTCCGGTCAGTTCAACCCGCGCAACAGTTTTCACGTGATGATCGGACGCTATCAGGGTCCGGTCAGTACTGACCGGACGCGTCCGGTCACTCTTGGATGCTTACTGTAATCGACCGGACGCTGGATACTCAGGGTCCGGTCACCACTGACCGGACGCGTCCGGTCACACTTTCTCAAGTCTGGACCCTTACTGGAGTCGACCGGACGCTGGCCCTCAGTGTCCGGTCACATTGACCTTCCAGCGTCCGATCACACTAGACTTGATCTCCTCAGTCAAATGAACTGACTGGACCCTGCGGCCAGCGTCTGGTCGCACCGGAGCCAGCGTCCGGTCAGTATTTGACCCTCCATTCACTTCCAACTTTCGAACATATGTGAATGAAGTTTGCTCCAAAGGATCTTAGGCATTCATAGGAGCTACCTAGAGCTAGTTTTAACAAGTGTGCACCACACCTAACTCACTAGACTCAACTAGGTCAAGCTACCCGTTCATACCCCCCTTCATAGTACGGCCAAAGGAAAAATAAAGTCCTAAACTACTCTAAGTGTCTCTCCAACTCCAATCGACACTTAGAACTAGTTATCCTTAACCTTGTCGTCCATCCTTTGAAAACCGAAACGATTTCCATCGTAGGGGCATAACCAACTCGATTGCCCAATCGATCTCCATTACCATGACCTAACTTAATTGCCTCTACAAAACACACGTTAGTTATAGTAATCTTGTATTGACATTAATCACCGAAATCCAACTAAGGGCCTAGATGCTTTCAGTGATCTAAGAAATATTTGAGATGCTTAGTTAAAGTAATCAAAAGGGATTGATCTAAGAAAAGCAAGCAACACCCAAAAGAGAGCTAGTCATGATAATTCAAGTGTTGTTCTCACATATGGTGCTCTCAAGCAAGCATTGAAAGATGATGAAGCAAGCGAACCACCACAATAAGAAAGTGTGCTTGATCATATAAGTGGTTCTCATTTCATATAGATGAAGTATGGATTTCATTATTGATGATTGGTATTTACCAAGCTTAAATTGGACTTCACATTACTATTATGGAGCTTAATTGAAATCTATTGACTATCCTCTACTCCAAGATAGCAAAGGTATCATTGTAATGTGTATGATCATTTTCATCCCTTACTAGTATGTGGTTAGTACATATAGTAAATGCCAATAGTGTCATGCATGACAAATGAAAAACTTTAAATTTATAGCCTACCACTTTTGCTTGAATGATTAGTTGAATCTAGTGGTAGTGTATGAGTTTGTTCATGAGCTAGTGAACCCAAGTACTTGATTTATTTTGGATTGCCAACAAGTGACAAGTACAACCTCGATAAGATAACCGCTTTATGTGTGTGAAGAAGCTTAGAGAGGGTTCAAACCAGACTTGAAAACTTAGGCAAATCAATCTAGTTCAAGTCAAACATAGAAGCTCATGAACATGACAAATGTTCAAGAAATGGTTACAATTGAAAATCCTACAAGTGGTTCCATAATTGTTCTTACACGTAGTACATTTAGATTATCATTGTGTCACAAATAGCATTCATACAAGTGGTATCTAGTTGGTCTAAATGGTGGTTCCATAAGTGATCCTCAACTTTAAGTGATCATCATGGAAAGCAAGTTCCCTCACATACAAGAGCTCAAGTTTATCAAGTGAATGACCCATGCTGTGACATAGGGGGAGGTGCCCCACAAATTGGTATCAAGGTCAAAAAAGATCCTACGTGAGATGTCATTCCAACATATATGGTGGTGTCCATAAAAATTGCAAAATTCATGTGTCAATCATTTACCCCAATGCAATCCTTTATATCAATAAGAAGTGCACCTTTTATGAAAACTGATGACAAAGGGGGAGAAGTTGGAACAAAGATATGAAAATGCATCATGGGGAGAAGTTGGAACAAAGATATGAAAATGCATAGTAGAAGTTGGACATGAACATGGAGGGAGCAACATTGAAGAATGGAGAATGATCAAAATTTTTGGACAAGAGAAGCACACAAGTAGGGAGAGCAAGCTCATAAACTTGGTTGTTTGCATTTGATATGTGCATATTCATGTGCTTGCTTGCATTGCATAAGTTTTTAAATTTGAATATACATGCTTGTGTGGTGTATGGTAGTTGTAGAATTTGATTGATGATTTAATAACTAACATGCATAGGATGATAGCTTTTGCTGATCTAGACAAGGGTCCTCTGAATTCGTATTTTCAAAAGAAAGTAGTTTTGACATGCAATCCTAGATCCACCATATATATGCTGAAATTTAGTTTATGCTGATGCTTATGCTGAAATATTATGAGAAAAAAACATTGTTTTATGTCTGAAAAGTAGTGTTCAATAAGCTTAAGCGAACAGCACGGAAACTCAAGTAATTTTTCCCAAGCAATTTCCAGTAGAAACTTTGTACCATTCTCGGTGGCCAACATTGAGTGGCCAAATTGTTTGCCTCTTGAGTGGCCAACATTCTTCATCCATCCGGATGCTCCCCAAGTTCCTTGCCACTCGCCTCTACGTCGACAATGGTGCGCACGGAGCACGCCCCTCTCTGCTTCCTTGACAGCGACACCGCCTCCGTCGCCACACTTCGTCCTGGTCCCTCTCGTGGTGCAGGGCCACGTCATCCCGCTGGTCGACCTCGCGCGCCTCCTCGCGGAGCGCGGAGGGCGGAGCGCGCGCGAGCGTGGTCACCACGCCGCTCAACGTCGTGCAGCAGCGCGGCGTCGCCGAGAACCGAGCAGGCCGCGCGCGCTGGGCTGCTCCTCGAGTTCGTCGAGCTGCCCTTCCCGCCGGCTGACTCCAGTCTGCCCCCCGATTTCCAGAATTCCGACATGCTCGCCCAACAATAGCCAGTTCCTCCCTTTCTTCTTGGAGCTGCGAGAGCTCGCCGGCCCGTTCGACGCCTACGTGCGCTCGCTGACGCCGCGCCCCAGCTGCATCATCTCTGACTGGTGCAACCCGTGGACGGCCGGCGTGGCCAGGAGCCTCGGCATCCCGCGGCTGTTATTCTACGGGCCGTCGTGCTTCTTCTCTCTCTGCGACCTCCAGGCCTCCAACCACGGCCTGCACGAGCGGATAGCCGCGGGCGGCGACCAGGACAAGCATGCCGTGCCGGAAATGCTCGTGCCGGTTGTGGTGACGAAAGCCACCGCGCCAGGTTACTTCACCCACCCAGCGACCCAGCTGCTGCGCGATGAGGCCATGGAGTCCATGCGCACAGCCGATGGCGCAGTCGTGAACACGTTCTTGGACCTCGAGGCCCAGTTCGTGTCGCGCTACGAGGCGGCACTGGGCAAGCCAGTGTGGACGCTCGGCCCGCTCAGCCTCTGTAACCGGGACGCCGAGGCCACGGCGTCGAGCGGCAAGGTGGCCGCCGGCGCCGCTGGCCATCACGGCGTGGCTGGACAAGCAGGCCCCCTGCTCTGTCGTGTACGTCAGCTTCGGCAGCGTCGCGCGCAAGCGCCCCAAGGCCCAAGCAGCTGTTCGAGGTCGGCCACGGCCTCGAGGACTCCGGCAGGCCGTACCACTGGGTCGTGAAGGACTCCGAGGCAAGCACGGCGGAGGTGCAGCGGTGGCTACACGATCTGGAGGCGCGCACGGCCGGGCACGGCCGGGGGGGTTTGGCGGGCGGGCGGGCGTGGGGGTTAATCGGAGTACTCTTGAGAATCAAAGTCTGAATCCAGCGAAGCAACAACTTCTCCTGAGACCTGAGACCTGAGACCTGTCTTGCCCAGCAGTATGGCTGATGCTCACAGCACCTGAGAACTACGGAGTCTACATCACTTTGGTGTCTAGTACGCGTCAGGCACAGCACCTGACAAGCACAAATGCAGACTTTGCAGTGATCAGCGCTTGCAGGAGGGGGGATGAAGACGAAGACGAAGATGAAGTACCAAGCTTATCAATCCCATTATGATCTTCCATTCTGGTACCAACTGGAATGGCTGATCGATCCCATTTGACCCCTTGATTCTTGTGTTTCCATGTTCAGGGTCAGCCAACACTGTAGAACAAATTTATACTTCACAAATAAGTGGCCTCCATCCACATCAACCCTCTAGCAAACTGGACACCTTGTATGTATATCCATACCTCTCCGACTTATATTTGTTCACAGTCGAAGGCTATTTTGCGCAACCCGCCATACATGTGTGTGTGGGTGTGGTTTGTGAGGGGGATACTTTTAGTTCCATATCCTATTCCAATATTCCAATCAAGAGTGAATTTGGCACCGCCTGCTATAGGCGTCTCTCCCAGCTGCCGCTGCAATTGTCTTGATTTATTTTCTTCCAGGACGTGATATCCTGACTTTACAAAGAACATATCTCTGTTGTCATAGTGCCATGCTAAAAAAATAATCCATGTCTTGTCGAACAGGGATTGCCAAAATGTGTTGCACATCCTCCTCCCAAAAAATATCTTTCACAACCTGGTTGTCCCAACGTCTAGTGATTGGATCATTTAGTTCAGATACCCGTATTATGATGTTTCTGTCTCAAGCTATTCATTGTCTTCTCGACACTCTAGTAGGAATCTAAGGATCAAGCCAAATATTAATGTTCTCACCACTACCAACTCTCCAAATTAGCCCTCTTTAAGGGCTTTGATTCCATGCAAAATATTTCTCCACGAATTGGAAATACCTGGTTGCTTCTTTGCCTCCAAAATGTTCCAACTTGGGAAGTACTTCGCTTGCAAAACCTGAGCATAAATTGAGTTTGGTGCCTGCAGAAGTCGCCACCCTGTCTAACCAACATAGCCAAATTAAACAAGTGCAAATCACGATAGCCAAGCCCTCCCAGACTTTTCCTTTGGGAGAGAGTCTCCCATGATAGCCAATGCACTTTTCTTCTCGTCATATTGTTGCGCCCACCAGTATTAGCAAATCATAGTGCTAATAATGTCATCACATAAGGTCTTTGTCAGGTCAAAGCAAGACATTGCATACGTGGGAAATGGCTTGTGCAACAGCTTTAGTTAGTACTTCTTTCCTAGTTTTCGACGAAAGTTTCTCCATCCACCCTTGGATCCTTTTCCACACACGGTCTGTGAGGTATGCAAAGGTTTTTGATCTTGACCTGCCCATATATATAAATAGGTAAGCCAAGATATCTCTCATTTCTTGCCTCTGACTTTATATTCAGAGTAGCCATCATGCTTTGTTTTACATTGTTTCTTGGGTTCTTCCTAAACATGATTTGAGGACATGTCCTTATTGATTATATGCCCCTGAGCAAACCCCATAAATTGAAAGAATATTTTGTAGATGGCTAGCGCATTGTTCATTAGCTTTTAAGAGCAACAAAGAATCATCAACAAACAATAAATGGTTTATACTTGGCGCATTGTTGCAAATTCCACCCCCCCCCCCCCCCCCCAGCTAAATCTCCTCTTTGTTCAGCGGCATTCAGTACATACCAAAAATAAGTAAAGTATAGGGACATAAGGGATCAGCCTGCGCCTGCCTCAAGCCTCTTTGCGGGGATGGGTTGACTATGGTTGTTCGATGCCTTTCTTCGTTGGGTTTCCGTGGATGAGTAGTTCACACAGGCCAATGAGCTCGAGATGTTGTTGGGCCTGTGGTAGTGCTTTTTTTTTGTGCAAAGGCTTGTGACAGTGCTTTGTATTTGCTTTAATGTTTATTAATTTTAGTAATAATTCACATATATATTATATAACTAAATTATTAAATCTGGAACGGTACATCAAAATGCACTAGTATCCGTATATTCTATTCCAACTGGTAATCAGAATAGCCATGGGAATGACATCGATAGTAAGTAGGGAATTGCTGGCGCTCTAACGTCTGATAGGGTAGGATTTCGTCGGACGGTAACCTGGGCACACTCCCACCAAATGGCCTAGCAGAACGGTCCATTAGAAAACGACATCGCGTGACTCTAGCTTCGGTCGCCAGCCCGCTCGCCCGCGCCTGCCGCTTGCCTCGTTCGTTGCTGCGCGCGCACATCCATCCGCGTTCGCCTCGTCCTGCCCCGCACGCGTACCCTATCCCCGTCCGCCTCACCCCGCCCCGTGCCCGCCACTCCTTCCCCTAACCCCCTCCTCTCTCTCTCCGCGCGGTGGGACCTGGGACCAGGGATGAGGACGAGAACGCCCCATCCACAAGACCTCGGGCGCGCCGCGCGGCCCTTTCCCCGGCATCCGGGGCGTGCCATATGACTCTCTAGACATACCTCTGAAACACAAAACACTTACAACATGAAACACTTAAATGCAACATATGTTTAAAGCAAATGAAACATTTGAAACATACACTTGCAACATGTGTGCGAAACATATGCAACATCCAGATAAACACAATTGTAACTTCCAACATGAGAACACTAATTGCAACATAAAACTAAAACAGCTCAAACATTTTGAAAATACTCTTGCAACATATGTTTGAAATATGTGCAACATCCAGATCAAAAACGCTTACAACAAGCCTCTGAAACACTTGCAACATGTCTTTGAAACACTTACAATATATGCAACATCCCGATCTACACTTGCAACAACCATATAAAATACTTGCAACATACCTCTCATCTGAAACACTTGAAACATACATTTACAACATAGGGGGAGGGAGAGGCCAGGGCAGTTGATTCCGACCTCAGAGTGGGAGCCGGCGTCGAGCGGCAATGCGCGAGCACCACCAGCACGGGTCGTGCTCGTGGGTGCCCTTAGCTCGGTGGGGACCCACCTGAGGCACGTGACAGCACCAGCAGAGACGGGTGGTGCGCCCAATGGCGCGGGTGGGCACGCAGCGGGTGGGACTGTGGGAGCAAGGAACGATAGGCGCGGGTGAGGCGCGCGACGAGCAGGAGCGAGGAGTGAGCAGCGCGATCGCGAAGGAGATGGCCACTCCGGCGAATGCGGAGTGGGGCGGGCTAACGGCCGCACGTCGCTGTGAAGTGTGTGGTGGGCGATCGAGTAGGAAGATATTTTTTAGAGAGATGGACAGGTTTGTTGGGCTGGTAACACGCACGGAGACCTAGAAAGGGATGTTTGATGGGACGGACGCTCGATCCTGAGCATTACCGTAATAAGCGCGTGTTCAGTTCCACCCCAAAATCCCAAAAAGTGCTACAGTACCTATCACATCGAATGTTTGCGGCCCGTGCATGGAGCATTAAATGTAGACGAAAAAAAAACTAATTGCACAGTTTGGTGGGAAAATTGCGAGACGAACGTTTTGAGCCTAATTAGTCCATGTTTGAACACTAATTGTCAAATAAAAACAAAAATGCTACAATAGCCCAAAATTCCAACTCCCTGAAACTAAGCACGCTCTAAGTATGGAACGAACACATCAGTGTACAGTCATGCACGTACGGTGTAATTCCGGCATTGCCTGCCGACCAACGGCAGCCAACCCAGTACCCAGCCCCGCACGCTTCTCGATCTCGAGCAGGTGTATGATTGCCTTTGGCTTCTTCTCCCGCACAAACGCATGCATAACGAACCGCGCGAGTCCTGCACGGCGCGACGGATCTCGTTTGTCTCGTGGCCTCCTCGTTCCCAAATTTGCCCTGGGATATACATATGCCTCCCCCTTTTGCACGCCGATCACATTGAAGCATATGTTTTAATTTGTGGGCACCATTTCCAGGAGTCGTGTCGTCTAAGCTTTGTCGTCTGTTTGGTTCACGAGCAAACTGGTTGGGCAGCCAAAGCACCGCAGTGAGAAACACATCACCGTTGAGTTGATATAGTGATGGTTCGTTCTAAGTTTCTAACCACCATCGCTTTTAACTGAACTAATGGGAATGGGCTTTTTCCTTCGTCCATCACCTTTTACTCGACGCTGATATTAAAAGTTGAGTATCCTCTCTCGTGAATCATTTTGAAATGACTAATAAGTTCCTAGTTGCTCGTTTTCACATCGATAAAAATGCGGTAAAAAAAGTGCAGGTGAAAATGAGGTCTAGCTAGAGCATTACCACTCCTAAGTGGTACCAGGATTAGAGCTGTAGAAGAACATCTAGCTGATGGTTATGCATGGTTCAAGGGAGAGCAATCAATCACCTTCTGGCTGCAACCATCCTGAAATTCAGGTCTAGGAAAACACACATTATTTGCCGTACACACTAAGGATAACAAGTTGAACAACTGAACATACAGTATAGTACTTCGCTAATTGCTACGTACTTGCTAGATGTCTAGTTGAAAACCATGCGCATGCAAGGACAAAAAAGCAGCGGCGCAAACAATTTTTTGTCCTCAAGATCTGATGATGCGAGACCTGGCTGCTAAGAGGATCTCTAAGAGTCTTTATTAAACTCGTTTTCTAAATTATTATTTAAAAAGCTATTTGAATAAAAATTATTTTCTATATTTTTTCATCTTCCAATAGTTTTTTTATTTCTTGTGATTCATTCTTGCTCTTCGTCTTTGGCTATCAAAAAATCTGAAATAAAGAATGACAATGTTTAAAGATCCAATTAAAGAAGTTCTTGCAGAGCATTTTTCTCACTAAAATATGTACTCCTGTCAACCAGGAATCATATAAAGAAGCTTTTAGAGTTACTCTGAGTTCTACGAGTTTGCTTGCAAATCACAGTACTCACACATCACTAGTAGAGAACAGACCTTTGATCCTCGACCAAAATGGGCTCTAGTCCCGGAATTTTTTGCCCCCGGGACTAGAAATACCTTTAGTCCCGGTTGGTGGCTCCAACCGGGACTAAAGGTTCCTGCCCAACGGCTACTGCGCCAGACAGAGGTGGCAGGGACCTTTAGTCCCGGTTGGAGCCACCAACCGGGACTAAAGGTATACTTTTACTCCCGGTTGGTGGCTCCAACCGGGAGTAAAGGTCTACTCCCGGGCCGTGGCTGCGCCCGGGGTTGGAAAGTTACCTTTAGTCCCGATTGGATCTATCAACCGGGACTAAATGTTCTCCCTTTATAAATCGGCCGTCTCCTCCTTCCTCCCCGAGCCCGAGCTCAGCACATTTTGAAGCTCACTGCAGTAGTGTTCTTGCTTCCTCCCTCCCTCCATTGTTCCTCCATCCATTCTTCGATTCCTCCGTCGATTCTTCAGTTGTAAAGGTTACCAATCTCATACTCTCATTTTTTACCATTTTCTTATACCATTTTATTCACTATATATATTTATGGTTCTTTATTGTGGTTTTTTTTCATTTGTAAGCAATTTGAGCTCAAAATCACTTTAAGCTTGCATATTTACATGAAAGAAGGTTAAAGTATATATAAATATAAAGTTAGAAAATAGTTAGAAAATTATAGCAAATCCTTACTAGTTGAACTTGCGGACCGTGTTCAGGTCGGCGAGGATGTTCTCTGCCGAGCGGTAACGGACGTCAAGGAGGAGCTTTGATTCTACGAGGGAGAGCGATAACGGTCGTGGAAGACCGTGTTCCCTTCCTCGTAGAATCGGAGCTCTTCCTTGACCAAGTACGGTGCCGTCCGGTGGAGAAATCCTCGCCGAGCTGATCACGTAAGCAAGGTCAACTAGTACGGATGGTTATTTATTCACATGTCCCGATATCGTCGTAGTAGTCTGTCAATCACCGTACCTAAACGTAGTATATATAAATAAAAACTTAGAAAATAGTTAGAAAATTATAGAAAATCCGTACTAGTTGAACTTGCGGGCCGTGTTCAGCTCGGCAAGCATGTTCTCTGTCGAGCGGTAACGGACATCAAGGAGGAGCTTTGATTCTACGAGGGAGAGCGACAACGGTCGTGGGAGACCGTGTTCCCTTCCTCATAGAATCGGAGCTCTTCCTTGACCAAGTACGGTGCTGTCCGGTGGAGAAATGCTCGCCGAGATGATCACGTAAGCAAGGTCAACTAGTACGGATGGTTATTTATTCACACGTCCCGATATCGTCGTAGTAGTCTGTTATGTGTGTACATTCCCATTCTTCTGTTAATTTGCGGAAATATCATATGAATTACTTACCTGCCGCAGTAAAAGACGAGAACACAATGACCATTAAAAATATCATTGTTTAGAGATCTAGATAATTTTATAGTTTGTTAATTTTATTTGTTTATAAAAGAAGAAATTTATAGTGTATTAAAAAATGAGTATAGAGAGTAGATGGCAACTGCTTCCGGGTCCTCGGCCTCTCATGGGTTTCCAAAGCGACTTAGGCCGGGCCTTCCTCTCATTCCATGCGGCAAGTGTCGTGATGAGATGAAGATTGTGATGGAGTACCGAGTGAAGAAGGAGGGTCCCAACAAGGATCGTATCTTCTACAAGTGTCCGGATCGCAATGTGAGTTATTTTATCGTATTTAATGATTATGGTTAGTTTATACCTATTTTCATGATGGTTGTGATTAAAGTTCTAGTTTTTTGTTTTAATTTCAGTGGGATGGCAGTGGACGATGTTCAGGCTTCTACTGGGAGGAAGAGTATGTTGAACTCGTGCAAAAATATCTTGCACAACAGGCAGATACGGCGGCTAATGAGGCAGTGATCCAGTCGAAGAAGCCCAAAGATGTTGCACAATCGGGGGATCTGTCTGTTTTAGTTGAGATTGGTCGCGAAATCCTTGTGCTCCTGAAATGTATTTTAGCTTTAGTTCTTTTAGTGGTAGTTGGGATTGTCTACATTGTAGCGATGCTTTCATAAATTTGTATCTTTTGTGGTGGCACGCATGTTGTATAAATAATTAATTATGATCTAGGTTTTAATATGATATTTATGTCATGTAATGCAGATGAGCCGTCATTGGATGTATAATGCTGATCGCCGCTCACAAGAGTTCATTGACGGCGTGCATTCTTTATTACGTGCGGCCGAGACAAACAAACGCGACGGTTTCATGTGCTGCCCATGTGCCATATGTAAGAATACGGTGGAATATCCTTGCTCAAGGACTCTTCATTCACACTTGTTCAAGTCGGGTTTCATGCCAAACTATATTTGTTGGACAAAGCACGGAGAAACCGGTGTTGTAATGGAAGAAGATGAAGAAGAACAATGGGACGACAATGATATTATTCCTGATGGTGCGTGCTTCAATGATACTGCAATGGGAGAAGCTGAAGAAGAGGTAGCCGCAGAAGATGAGCCGGCTGATGATCTTTGTCAGGTCATTCGTGATGCACAAAGAGAATGTGAAAGTGAAAAGGAGAAGATCAAGTTCGAGCGGATGCTAGAAGATCACAAGAAATTGTTGTACCCAACTTGTGATGCAGGGCAGAAAAAGTTGGGAACCACACTAGAATTGCTGCAATGGAAGGCAAAGAATGGTGTATCTGACAAGGGATTTGGAGAGTTACTAAAAATCCAAAAGAAGATGCTTCCGAAGTACAATGAATTGCCCGCCACTACCTACGAAGCAAAACAAGTTGTCTGTCCTATGGGGCTAGAAATAGAGAAGATACATGCATGTCCTAATGACTGCATCCTATACCGTGGCAAAGAGTACGAGAAATTGGATGCATGCCCGGTATGCCATGCGTCGCGGTATAAGATCAGGCGAGATGACCCTGGTGATGTTGAGGGCGAACGTCCACGTAAGAAAATCCCTGCCAAGGTTATGTGGTATGCTCCTATAATACCACGCTTGAAACGTCTGTTCAGAAACAAAGAACATGCAAAATTGTTACGATGGCACAAAGAAGACCGTAAGGTAGACAATATGTTGAGACACCCTGCTGATGGGTCCCAGTGGAGAGCAATCGATAGAGAATTCCCGGAGTTTGCAAATGACGCAAGAAACTTAAGGTTTGCTTTAAGTACAGATGGTATCAATCCTTTTGGAGAGCAGAACAGTAGTCATAGCACTTGGCCTGTTACTCTAAGTATCTACAACATTCCTCCTTGGTTATGCATGAAGCGGAAGTTCATTATGATGCCTGTGCTCATCCAAGGCCCAAAGCAACCTGGCAATGACATCGATGTGTACCTGAGACCACTTATTGATGAACTTCTCATTTTGTGGAATAAAGAAGGTGTACGTGTGTGGGATGAGTACAAACAGGAACACTTTGATCTGCGAGCATTGTTGTTCGTAACAATCAATGATTGGCCTGCTCTAAGTAATCTTTCAGGACAGTCAAACAAGGGATATAATGCATGCACACACTGCTTCGGTGATATTAGAGGTGTATTCTTGAAAAAATGTCGAAAGGTCGTGTACCTTGGCCATCGTCGATTTCTTCCTGCAAATCACCCCGTAAGAAAGAAAGGTAAGCATTTTAAAGGGAAAGCAGACCACCTGACCAAGCCTCGCAACCGAACCGGTGAGGATGTACTCGATATGGTCAATGATGTGAAAGTCGTCTTTGGAAAAGGACATGGAAGCCAACCTATTCCGAAAGACGCTAACGGTCACGCACCCATGTGGAAGAAAAAGTCCATATTTTGGGACCTACCCTATTGGCAA
This sequence comes from Miscanthus floridulus, assembly GCF_019320115.1. NCBI lineage: Eukaryota > Viridiplantae > Streptophyta > Magnoliopsida > Poales > Poaceae > Miscanthus > Miscanthus floridulus. The sequence continues at coordinate 32,434,626 of NC_089586.1, read as the reverse complement.
GTCCTGGAGGTCCGTAGCTCGATCGACGTGATGCACCTGACGAAGAATCTTTGTGTGAACCTGCTAGGCTTTATGGGTGTGTATGGAAAGCCTAAGGACACATTTGAAGCACGACAGGACCTGCGTTGTTTGAGAGAAAGAGACAACCTGCATCCAGAGAAGACAGATGATGGACGCCATTACTTACGTCCTGCTAGCTACACTCTAAGCAAAGAGGAGAAGGAAATCATGTTTGAATGCTTAAACAACATCAAGGTACCATCTGGATTCTCCTCGAATATAAAGGGTATTATAAATGTGACAGAGAAGAAATTCTGTAACTTAAAGTCCCATGACTGTCACGTTCTCATGACGCAATTACTTCCAGTTGCATTAAGAGGAATTCTACCTCCAAATGTACGTCTAGCCACCGTAAAGCTATGTGCATTCCTCAATGCAATTTCTCAGAAGGCAATTGATCCAACCTGATCTAGCTAAACTACAGAATGATGTGGTTCAATGTCTCGTCAGCTTTGAGTTAGTGTTCCCTCCTTCCTTCTTTGATATTATGACACACCTCCTAGTTCACCTAGTCAAGGAGATTTTCACTCTCGGTCCTGTGTTCCTACACAACATGTTCCCCTTAGAGAGATTCATGGGAGTCCTAAAGAAATATGTTCACAACCGTGCTCGCCCAGAAGGAAGCATCGCCAAGGGCTATGGAACAGAAGAGGTCATTGAGTTCTGTGTTGACTTTATTCCCGACCTTGACTCGATTGGTGTTCCTGAATCGAGACATGAGGGGAGACTAAGCGGAAAGGGGACACTAGGGAGGAAAACATATATTGGTACGGATGATGATTATTTCAATAAAGCGCACTACACAGTTCTACAGAACTCCTCTTTGGTAGATCCGTATATTGAGACACACAAGGATCTCTTACGATCCGAGTTTCCAGGCAAGACTGAAGCTTGGATTACGCATAAGCACATGGAAACTTTCGGCGGTTGGTTGCGAAAAAAATGTCAAGGTGATGAGAGCATCCATGAGCAACTGTATTTATTGGCTATGCAACCATCATGGCATATCGTCACATACAAAGGGTACGAGATAAATGGGAACATATTCTACACAGTAGCCCAAGATAAAAGGAGTACCAACCAAAACAGTGGTGTCCGCATAGATGCCACAGACCCGAATGGGAATAAGCAGACATATTATGGACGCATAGATGAAATATGGGAACTAGAATATGCACCTACTTTGAAGATCCCATTGTTCAAGTGCCAATGGGTCAAGGTGACCGGAGGCGGAGTAACAGTAGACAACGAGTATGGAATGACAACAGTAGACCTTAGTAATATTGGGTACAAAGACGAACCATTCGTCCTTGCCAAGGATGTGAATCAGGTGTTCTATGTCAATGATATGTCTACCAAACCAAAAAGAGGGAAAAACGATAATGACTCAACCAAAGAGCCAAAGCGCCACATAGTTCTTTCAGAGGAAAAGAGTCATCGTGGGAATTGAGGACAAGTCGGACATGTCAGAAGAATATGAAAAGGATGACCGAATTCCGCCCTTCAAAGTGAACAAAGACCCTAGCATCTTGGTAAATGATGAGGACACTCCATGGTTACGAAGCGATCATAACCAAGGGACATACGTAAAGAAGAAGTTCACTGCTGTGCCCACTTGATGATATAGTGATTTAATATAGTGTGTGTTTGAGATATTATGTAATAATTGTGAATTCAGATGTTTATTATGTCATATTTCAAATTAAATCAATGTTTGATTTGGTGGGATTTCTCTCTCAAAAAGGTAAATTAGGATACTGAGTGATGAAAAATTAAAATATTAACGTTAAAATGATGTGAAAACAAATTTCCTGTCCAAAACCAATAATTTTAATAATTTTAATTAAACACTACATTTTTGCATTAACGAAATAATAAATATTAGTTACATTATGTTTTATAATTCTAACAAAAAATAAAAAAAGTTAGGTTATCGATTTTTCCTATGTGCAATAAACAAAAATAAAATTCATATTTTTAACAAAATAATTTTATGCCTTTTATTTAATTTACTATGTATTTAATAAAAACTATTGCATTTCTATTGTATTTAACAAGACTATTGCTTAAAACAGGCGGGAAACGAAACTGCAGGCCACCTTTACTCCCGGGTGGGAAGCCCACCCGGGAGTAAAGGTGGGCTGCAGTTTCGTGGCCCGCCAAAAAAAGCCTTTACTCCCGGTGCGTGTTACCAACCGGGAGTAAAGGTATACCTTTACTCCCGGTTGGTAACACGCACCGGGAGTAAAGGAACCTTTACTCCCGATTGGTAATACGCACCGGGAGTAAAGGGTTTTTACTCCCGGTTGGTGGCTGGCACCGGGAGTAATTCTCCTCTGCTATATAACCTCCAGCGCCTGGCAGATCGATCTGCTCGTCTTCTTCCTCGTCGAACACCGCCGCCCGGCCTCTTCTTCGACCTCGCGCCGCGTCCGTTCGCCTTCCGTGACACCGGCGCCGCCGTCTTCTTCCTCGTGCGGCCTCCACCGCGCGCGCCCGTGCCCCTCCTCCGCGCTTGCCCGTGGCCCTCCACCGCGCCCTCCTCCGCGCCCGAGGCCCTCCACCGCGCGTTGCCCCACCGCGCCGGCCCGAGGCCCTCCAGTTCGTACACTGCCGAGCTTCGAGGTGATATATTCGTCGATCTCTTTGTACATTCGTCCGAGCCCTCCACTGCCGAGTTATAGATCACGTCGAAAACTACAACTTTGGTGTAAGCCATGTCAACGGTCGAGGTCGATTGAAAATTCCAAATTTTGAATCACAAAATCTATAGAAACTAAAAATGAATATTTGGAACTCTAAATGATTTTAAATAAAAATATATCTTAAGGCAAGTTTTGAATATTTGGAACTCTAAATGACAAGTATAATTAAGGATCACCAATGAAATTACTTTAGAAATTAATTAGATCGATGTAAATCCATGGCTTGTATAATAAACACGCTATATATTATTTGGAAACAACGCTACGAACCATCCGCTAATGTTTGTTAACGAAATTTTATCCAAATATATTCATGTAGGGTCTTTTTTTTTGAAGGATTTGTTGTAGGATATATAATGGTCAAATAGGAACTCAATTTTGATACCCAGTTTGTAAACTAAGCGTTTTTTAGTTTATCAAAAATATCACATGTTTCTTCATTTGTGAACTTTGAATATACAGATATAATATATTAATGTTGCTAAAGTAATATGAGCATTACATATTTTTTTCCGGGAAGACTATCTTCAAACTTTATATCATAGCATCAGAGATCGCCTGTAGAAGAAGAAAATAAATTCTTATCATTTCGGAAATAGTAATGGTTATATGAGCAATAAGACACGTATACTTACATTTCATAATGGCTTATACTTATATTATTAACATAGAATTTTCTCATATGATGAATGACTACATGGTTGATCACATGGTACATAGGATCACAACATCACGCACCGACACCGCCCCGGCCCGCCTCACGTCGTCGTCGTCGTCAGCACGCCGGCCCGCCTCACGTCATCGTCGTCAGCACACCGGCCACCGCGCCGACACGTATATATACGTCATTTGTATTCATATGCATTTCGTCCATGCGTTTCTATGTATACGGCGGAGCACCGCCGCCCTCGTTCACCCATGTGTACAGACATATATACGGCGGAGTGGAGCACCGCCACTCTTGTCACACCGCCCTTTCTCGTGCCCTAATTCGCCCTAGTACCGACGTAGTTCGTCCTAGTGTGGCGAATTGCGTCCGTGATCGAGGGGCAAGATTTAATAATGCATATTGTTTGTAGATTTTACGCATGTAATAAGCAAAGATTTGACGTACTATATATTGGTTTTGTTTTTTGAAGCTAGATGGCCGACCCGAGAAATATGGATGAGGAGGAGTTGATGATGAATTTGATCAACACTGGCACTCAAGTTGCCGGCGATGATGGTGCTAAAAATAACGTGCAAGAGGATGTAGATGACGGGAAGTCAGTACTTAGCTCTTGAACAAAATGAGCAACAACATATTGGCCAAGTATATATTTTTTATTATTAGCTATATATATATATTATCATATGTCTTATGTGTGCTCATGACATTAAAAATAATGTTTATGTTTTGTAGCCCTCTGGATCGACATCAACAACTACAACGAAGAGTAAAAATGTTCGAGGTCCCAAAAAGCCATTGGAGGGTCGCTTCATCATCTCGGAGTTCAATGTGGATACAGGAGAACCGGGGGGGCCGAATAAAATGAAATTTGTGCACCACTGTGGTTACCTTGTACGGGACCGGCTCCCGATTAGTACCCGTGAATGGAAGAAGAAGACCAATGCTCCTCATATCAGTTTTGTCTCCGATCGTGACAAGGCGTTAATTTGGAATGATGTCTTGGTACATTTCACGCTCCAAACAGATGATTATGATGATATAATAGATGGTGATGAATTGAAGGAGCGAGTTAGGGATTGGGCAATGAAGAAGATGGCCACCCAGTTTCAGACTTGGAAGAAACACCTATACACGACGTATGTCAAGAAGAACATAGCACCAGATTTTACTGTCCCAGGCCCGATCTCAAAGCAGAGGCCCTATTGGGATGAGTTTGTACAGTACAAGACTTCAGAAGAGGGTGTGAGTCGGGTGATAAAGAACCAACGTAATGCCCAACAGAAGACATACCACCATACCTTGGGATCAGGTGGCTACCCGACTGCCATTAAGAAGTGGAACAAAATGGAAGCAGACCTTCTTGCCAAGGGTATCAGACCAGAATCACTCGAGTGGGGAGAACGTGCAAAGAATTGGTTTTTCGCTCATGGGGGAACACTAGACCAGGAGACAGGGAAGTGCGTTTATGGCGCAAGACTGCAAGAAGCAGCAGAAAGATTGTTTTATGCTCAGAGAGCTGCTGCTAGTGGTGAGTTCAGGCCCAACAGAGAGAAGGATGAGCTGACATACGCCATCGGGACTATTGAACATGGTGGCCGAACTAGAGGCAAAGGAAGTGTCTCGTGGGAGCATGGATTCCCTCAGGACAGACCTTCCTACAGAAGTCGCCAGAGAAAGAAGGAAGAAGAGGCACACCGGCTCCAGAGGTTGGAGGAAGCGGTGCGTGAAGCACAGGAGCGGGAAAAAAACCTTGAAGCGAGAATGCAGGAGGAAATCAAAAGGCAAGTGCAAATAGCAGTGAGTGCAAGCAAGCAGGCATCAGAGCCAGGAATCAACATTAGCCAATCTGTTCAGTTGAAAAGCAGCTGCGCTTCCACGGAGATACCAAATCAAGGGGACACAGGACTGCGCTTCCCTGTGGATGACGTCACTGAACCTTGTACAACGTGTGAGCTACACATTCCGAAGGAGAATTCCACAATCAAGGTGGCTATCGGTCTTGTTAATCCTATCGACCGAACCAAGACACCAAGGATTCATGGGAATATAATCCAAGAAGGATATGCCACCATCTCGGTAGATAAAGCTGAAAAAGGTTTTAGTGATTTGCCTCTTGACATTCCTGGAGGTGATGGCGAGAAGACTCTAGGAGAAGCGGAGAAGACATTCATTCTATGGCGCAAGCGCTACATCATCATTCCAGGGATGTCGGCTCCACCTCCTTCTGAACTACCTCACCATAGGTACGTGCGGATGAAAACACTACATCATTAATTTGTATTGGCTTAAATAATTAACAATCTGCTCATAATAATATGTCATTCCTTTTTTTGTAGCAGATCCTCCCCCAACCTAAATCCAATTGTTCAATCGCCAGATCATCATAGTGCTCTGTACGATGACATTGTGTTGGAAGACGAGGCTGCATCCACACCCTCTCCAAGGAGGTCTCCAACGCCACAGCCGCCACCTCCAAGGAGGTCTCCAACGCCGCTGCCAACACCTCCAAGGAGGTCTCCAACGCCGCTGCCAACACCTCCAAGGAGGTCTCCAACGCCTCCCCCGCCCCCGCCTACCAAGAAGCCTAGCAAGAGGCCAGCCCCTCAAACGAAGAATCAGTCCCCGCCTGCAAAGAAAGCCACCGTGAAACCAAGGGCTATTCCCAAAATAATATCTGAAGAGAAGGAAGAAGGAACTGATGCATATAAAAAAGACATGTCTAGATTCTATGACAAACTTAAAATGAATCAAGAAGCAAGGAGAAACCCAGAGAAACCGTACTTCTTCGTAGCTCCGGATATTTTAAGAAAAAAGGTGACTTCTTACCAGCATCAACAGCGGGAATCTCGTAAGCCGTCCAAATCAACGTTATCAGACTATGACCGCACTCTCACCAAGTCAATTGAGGCGGCACAGAAAAAGAAGCGGGCAGGGAAAGGAGTTGCCCAACTCGGACAACAAGCGCACCAATCAATCCCCCCGCTAGTTGTTGGTAATGAATATGGTTCGAATTTAGGATTAATGCATCAGGCAAACATACCTCCGGATGTCGATTTGGATCACCTTGGTGAATTTCTTGATGAGACTGGTCTCGACCTTTACCAGATGTTTGGTGATGGAAAAATTGAGAGTGCGGCGGAGGTTGATATTTGGAAGAAAAAATTTGTACTAGGCCAGAGTCTATACAACCCTCAAGCCTTATCTGATATGGGGACGCAAATGTACCTGCTAAACAAGTGGTACATGCAGGCGTCTACCAGTGGAGACTTCTGCGTTGGTGTCAGAATTAGAGACGAACATTGGTTCCGTGGCGATGATGTTATGTATGTTGACTTTGCAGAATTTCATCAACTATGCCACCTTACCTCTCTGGACAAAGTTATCATTAGCTGCTATTGCCTGTAAGTAATAATTCTTTCGATCTATTATTAAACTCATCATATGTGTGCATATGCATATAAATTATCCTAACAAGTACTATATATATGCAGATTTACAATGACAGAGCTCAGAAAGGAAGGCTGCAATGAAATTGGTTTTGTTGATCCCCATATAGTATTCAAAGACCCAATTACTCCAATGACTAATTGGAAGTCTGAGTCAGAGAGTAACATCATGAACTTCTTAGTGAACCAACGCCACAAGAAGGATATACTCTTTCCCTATAACTTCAAGTGAGTGTTAATCATGTCGATCATAGCCTTAATGGCTCATATGTTGATTCTAGTTAATTAATGAGTGTTATGCGTTATATCCTATAAACACATGCAGCAATCACTGGATATTGATGGACATCGATCTGGTGAAAAGTCACTTGATAATCTATGACTCGATGAGAAAACCACAACAAGACTACCAAGATATGATAGATATTATCCAGAGGTAATTTCGGGATCTCTAGCAACTATATATACACACAAACATGATGATTAACTATATCTGATGACGTGGCAAATTTTTTATTGGGCAGTGTTTGGAAAACCTTTATTGAGAAGCAACACATGGAAAAATGCAAAGCGCCACTGAATGTAATCCCATTGAAAGTAAGTCCCCTGAATCGCATCATCTTTATTAATTAAACATATAGCTTTCACCGGATCACCAGATTGGATGACAAATCTTTTTCTCGTAAAGTGGTGTCTGAGGCAGGAACAGGGGAACAACTACTGTGGTTACTATGTTTGCAAGTTTATCAAGGTGCTCTCCCAAAGAACTCCTACAGAGAGACTCAAAGTACGTTAAAAATACACTATATATTCATTTAATTATTATTATTGATTGTGTTACTATGTCTTTATATATATATATATATATGTACATATATTAATTTATTTTCCTTTAATTCAAACCTGTAGACTCGATGGTTGGAGGAAAAGGTCATACGGCAAGACCAAATCAAAGCAATTCAAGAGTCTATAGCCGGATTTTTTAATGAGCAGGTCATCGATTCCAAGGGCGAGTTCTACTTCGACCCAACACTGCCATTGAAGCCAAGCTAGAGGATGAGAAGAAACTTGTTATGTCACAACAACTATAATGCAATCTTTTGTAATATATGCACATGAAATAATATAATGTAAAATACACATATGCATGCATGCATGTAAATATATATATGATGCATGCATATATATATATATATATATATATTTCTATGCTTGAATTGTGTGATTTAATACGTTCATTGTGCTTGAACCGAAACATACTATATGCGCATATAAATGTATAATTAGCAGCGTACAATACGACTTCGAAAACCTATTTTGAAAAGAAAACAAAAAAATGAAAAGAAAAGAAAAAAGAAAAAAACCTTTAGTCCCGGTTCGTATTACCAACCGGGACTAAAGGTGCCGGCCATCGTGGCATGTCAGGAGGCACCTTTAGTCCCGGTTGGTGTTACCCACCGGGACTAAAGGTCCTCCTTTAGTCCCGGTTCCTGACCCGGGACTAAAGGACCCCCCCTTTAGTCCCGGATGCTTGCTCCCGGGTGGGGAACCGGGACTAGAGGGGGTTCCCCACCGGGAGTAAAGCTCGGTTCTCTACCAGTGCATGTACATATACTCACACCTACAAACGCACGTACATATCATACATGCATGACCACCTCATCGGCTCAGTCTTACTCCTATGAACACACGTACACACCCCTGCTCCTACAAATACCTTCGAAAGAATGAGACTAAACCGCCAGACAATGCATCGATGTCGGCAGACACCTCATGCACCACTAAAAAATCCTGAAAAAGTTCTAGACACTCACTCTAAGCTCCGTTCGGCTTGCTGAAACTTGGCTGAAACTAGCTGAAAACACTGTTCTGACTGAATTGTTGTGAGAAAAAAACATTGTTTCGACTAAAAAAACAAGCCGAACAAACGATTTCTGGGTAAGCCGAGCGGAGCCTAAGTCAAGAACTTGAACAGAAAAACTCGATCAATCAGCTAAGCTACGCTTAGCTCACTCACCTCGCGAATCTTCAAGATTTGAATCTTATCTGATAGCCTTAATGTTTTGACTGGCACAGGTAGCTACTATACTATCTGTTCAGTATACAAGCCATTTAGGTCTTGTTTAATTTCTCCTCCTAAAATTTACTCCATATCCATCGAATATTTAGATATATATATAGATTATTAAATTAGACTAAAAAATAATTAATTGTACAGTTTGCGACTAATTTGCGAGACGAATTTTTTAAGCCTAATTAGTCCATGATTTAACAATGTGGTGCTATTAGGCTTAATAAATTCGTCTCGCAGATTACTGACGGATTCTGTAATTTGTTTTTTTATTAATATCCAAACACTCTATACAACACCTTCATGTGACACCCGATGTAACACCCTAAAACTTTACACCAGCATCAAATCATCAATCTACAAGTTGCTCGGACAAACCAGGTCGGTTGCACGTTCTTTTCTCTCAGTCGAGGAAACGACGGCTGCAAAGATCTAGAAGTGTCATACATAGATTTGCCTCCAATTGGATACCTGAATGTAAATTATTGGTCTAGCTCCTAGCAGTTCCTTTCGATACCTATCATGAAAACGACGAGGTAGCCGACGAGGTAGCTAAGGCACGTAAATTATTTGATTATTGGACTTATCTTTTTTTTAAGACCGACGCAAACGTTCATAAACACGAGCATATACTCACTTCCATGAACACATGTATGTACATCCTACTCCTATGAACATCTCCGAAGAACTAAATTAGACTGGTAAATTTCGAAATTGATAAAGTCACCACAGTCAACTCGCCTACAACTTATCCTTGAAGCAAGCATGTGACCAATCACCTTTGTTGATTGCCACAATGCCACGACGAACGCTTCTTCGAACGAAGCGGAAGGCGACTAGCGGAGTCGCCGCAGCCTATGAAATGCGGTGGGCAATAATGCCAAATGATCGAGCGGCGGGCTATATATGGATGTCCGCTTGTATGTTCACCACAAACAAAAAGACTTACGTATGTACTGGCATGTGAGAAATATGCATATATATATGATATGCATATTCTCGTCGTCACCGCCCGCACGATGTCCCCACGCGCCACCGCCACATTCTCGTCGTCGAACACCATCACGGGCGCCGTGACGCCGACGGGCACGCCGACGCCGAGCACGTCCACCACCAGCCGCTCGTTCAAGAACTGGTCGGCGAAGTGCGGCCACGTCACCACGGGCACGCCGTGCGCCACGGACTCCAGCAGCGAGTTCCAGCCGCAGTGGGTGACGAACCCGCCCACGGCGCGGTGGGACAGGATGGCGAGCTGCGGCGCCCAGCCGCGCACCACGAGGCCGCGCCCCGCCGTGCGCGCCTCTAGCGCCCCAAGCCACTCCTGCACCTCCGGCACCGCGGCGGACACCTCAGCCTCCTTCACCACCCAGAGGAACGGCCTGCCGGTGTCCTCGAGGCCGTGGCCGACCTCGAATAGCTGCTTCGGGAGCTTCCGCGCCAGGCTGCCGAAGCATGACGAACACGACGGAGTCCGTGTCCATCGTGTCGAGCCAGGCGGCCACCGCGCTCTGCAGCCGGACGCCGTCCGACGACGTGTCCCCGCGCGACGCCATGGCCTCGACGTCCCGGTTGGAGAGGCAGAGAGGACCAAGCGTCCACACGGGTTTGCCGAGCGCCGCCTCGTAGCACGACACGAACTGGCCCTCGAGGTCCGCGAACGTGTTCACCACCGCGCCGTCGGCCGTGCGCATGGCCTCCACGCACTCCGTCCAGAGCGCCTCCCACCCCGGCGAGTTAAAGAAGCCCGGCGCCGTGGCCTTGGTCACCTCCACGTGCACGGGCATGCCTGGCACCACGAACCTCTCCTGGTCGTCGTCGGTCGCCGCGGTCTGCTCGCGTAACCCGTGGTCGATGGCGTTGAGGTCGCAGAGCGAGTAGAAGCACGACGGCCCGTGGAAGAAGAGGCGAGGGATGCCGAGTCTTCTGGCCACGCCGGCCGTCCACGGGTTGCTCCAGTCGGAGATGATGCAGCTCGGGCGCAGCGCCAGCGCTCGCAGGTACGCTTCCAGCGGGCCGGCGAGCTTCTGCACGGCGTTGAACAAGGGGATGAAGTGGCCGTTGTCCGTGACCTGGTCCACGTTCTCGATGCCCGGGGGCAGGCCGTCGTCGGTGTCCTGTCGGCAGCGGGCAGCTCGACGATCTCGAGGGACAGCTTAGTGCGCACGGCCTGCTCGGCGACGCCACGCAGCCGTAGCGCCGTTCACCGGTGTCGTCACCAAGCTCGCGCGCGCCGCGTTCCGTCAGGTGGCGGGCGAGGTCTACCATGGGGATGGTGTGGCCCTGCGCCACGAGGGGGACGATGACGAAGTGAGATGGCGGTGGTGGCGCTGGCATAGCAGAAGCAGATTCCTCCGTGGGCGCCATGACGTGCTAAGCTAACTTCCGGCGGGCACCGCACGAATGGTGTAAGAAATAGGGTGGCCTGTGAGTCGCTCTCTACTCAAGGCCCACTCGTGATTCGCTCAGCTACCAGACTGACTGGCCCACTTGCGCAGGCGAAGGAACTCCAGCTACCGGCCCACTCGCGGCCCACCTGAGCAGGCCAGGGAAAAAGCCAAAAATAAACTGGCTGGATGGGGTTTCGAACCGTGGTCTCCCCCGCCTAATACCCAGGGCTTACCACTACACAACACGAACTTAAATAAAAACTATTAAAATATGGTATTACATATATTAAAATAATCTTGCAAATGTTAAAATATGTCCGCTGCTAGACTTGTCAATTTACTTTAGATAGACATGTGATTACGGTTCAAAGTATGCACCGTATAAGTAGAAACAAGTAAATCAGTTGGGAAGTCCTAATAATTTCTAGATGTGTAAACTTGCTCTGATTCTCTTCCGATTTGCAGTTCTAATGGCCATCCAGTGATATGTCTCTCAAGGACATGTACTTGGATGACATTTATTTTCTAGCTTTTAAAATATGCCAATGGCTACTGCCTTCTCTTCAGGCTTCTTAGATTCGAGGGTGATGCTCCATATTAGTTTTTGTTCAGTTGGGTTATATAATCCCTAAGCAGCAAGGGTTCCACGCTCCGACCACCCCCTACACCGCGACGACTACCGCGGCAACCGTGGTCGGAACGACAATTTTGATCGCCGCAACCAGCGCAACGATTTTCGCGACCACCACGACGAGCGTAATCAGCGGTGTAATCGCCGTGACGATTACAGGGGCAAGCGTGCTCGGGAAGATGACGGCGAAGTCAACATCGTTAAAAAAGGTGGCGGCGAAGAAGACTACGCCAAAGCATTGAAAGGACCCTGCCAGCTCCATCCCAAGTCAAACCATACCATGGAGAATTGGCGTGTTCTCAAATCCATCTACACGCGCCAACATGCTCCGGATAAATTCGACAAGCCTAACGACGCAGGAGAGCAGCGTAACGAGGACAACGATGATGAAGACGCAGATCCCCGTCACAAGTATGTCAAGCCAACCGATCGCGTCCACACCATCATTGGGGGCAGAGTGTCCATCGAGACCAAACGAGAGTGCAAGCTACTCGCCCGCGCTTGCTTGAACGTGGCCAATGCCGACAACCTCATCGCTGATCCGTGGCTCCCTCCTTGGTCTCACCGCGAGATCTCCTTCAGCAGAAAGGACCAATGAGCTGCAATACCTGAGCCAGGGCGTTTTCCTCTAGTTCTCGATCCTTGTATCAACAAGGTTCAGTTCGATAGAGTGCTGATTGACAGCGGCAATTCTATTGATATACTGTTCAAGAACAGTTTGCCAGCCCTGAAGATAACTCAGGCTGATCTCAAGCCATACGAGGCATAGTTCTAGGGTGTTCTCCCCGGACAGAGCTCCACACCTCCCGGGCAGATCACGCTACCTGTGCAATTTGGTACCCCAGACCACTTCCGCACCGACTATGTCAACTTCGTGGTCGCTGACTTCGAAGGCACCTACCATGCTATCCTTGGCCGACCAGCGCTCACCAAGTTCATGGCCATACCTCACTATAGGTATTTGGTGCTCAAGATGCCTACTGAGAAGGGGGTTCTAACTCTTAGGGGCAACGTATACGCATCTTACACCTGTGAGGATGATAGCTTCAAAATAGCAGAGGCTCACGACCTCTCTATTCGCATGGCCGAGACCACGCTCGACGCCAAGCAGACCCTAGCCGACCACCTAGAGATCCCAGAGCTCGAGGCCCCATGCAAGAACATCAAGTCCAAAGAGCACAAAGAGATCCAGCTGGTCGATGGTGATCCCAGCAAAACGGCCCTTATCGGGGCCAACCTAGATCCTAAATAGGAAGACGCGCTCGTCAGGTTCTTGAGGAGCAACATGAGTGTGTTCACATGGAAACCCGCTGACATGCCCGGTGTACCTCGGAACTTGATTGAGCACTTCTTAAATGTCGATGGCAAGGACAAACCCATCAAGCAGAAGCTACGACGGTTCGCTCGCGACAAAAAGGAGGCTATTAGGGTAGAAGTTACACAGCTTTTAGCAGCTAGATTTATCAAAGAAGTGTATCATCCAGAGTGGTTAGCCAACCCGATTCTTGTACGCAAAAAGAATAAGGAATGGAGAATGTGCGTTGATTACACTGATCTCAACAAACACTGCCCTAAAGACCCCTTCGGCTTACCTCGCATAGACGAGGTCATAGATTCAACTGCCAGTTGCGAGCTGCTTTTCTTTCTCGATTGCTACTCTAGTTATCACCAAATAGCTCTCAAAAATGGATGACCAGATCAAGACATCCTTCATCACACCCTTTGGCGCCTACTGCTACACAACCATGTCGTTCGGGCTCAAGAACGCTGGGGCTACCTACCAACGCGCCATACAGGCCTACCTCAAAGACGAGATAAAAGACGACCTCGTCGAGGCTTATGTTGACGATGTAGTTGTTAAAACCAAGGAAGCATACACCCTTGTCGACAACCTAGAACGTACCTTTGCAACCCTTAACACATTCCAATGGAAATTAAACCCAAAGAAGTGCATCTTTGGTGTTCCATCTGGTATACTGCTCGGCAACGTCGTCAGTCACGACGGCATACGCCCTAACCTAGAGAAAGTAAAAGCTGTCTTGGACATGAAGCCGCCCAAAAAGGTGAAGGATGTTCATAAGCTTACCGGATGCATGGCTGCCCTCAGTCGTTTCATATCTAGATTAGGTGAAAAAGGACTACTGTTTTTCCAGCTGCTCAAAGCATCCGAGAAGTTTGAGTGGTCGGAGGAAGCAGACACTGCCTTTACATAGCTGAAACAATTCCTTACATCACCTCCGGTCCTCACTGCTCCCAGAGAAGACGAAACCCTCCTGCTTTACATTGTGGCAACTAATCGAGTGGTCTCCACTGCCATGGTGGTCGAGCGCGACGAGCCTGACCACGTCTACAAGGTACAGCGACTAATTTATTTCATCAGTGAGGTGCTCAGTGAATCCAAGACCAGGTACCCACAGATTCAAAAACTAATCTACGCCATACTAATTACATCCCAAAAGTTGAAACACTACTTCGATGAATATCGTGTGGTGGTCATGACCGAGTACCCTCTGGGAGACATCATTCGCAACAAGGATGCAAACGGGCGCATCGTCAAATGGGCAATGGAGCTATGCCCTTTCTCTTTGGAATTTGCAAGCCGTACTACAATCAAGTCTTAGGCACTTGTCGATTTCATCGTCGAGTGGACAGACTTAAGCACACCTGCCTCTCAGGGGCCCGCCAAGTATTGGAAGATGTACTTCAACGGCTCTCTCAACATCAACGGTGTAGGACCAGGAGTCCTTTTCATATCACCATCCAAGGAGCAGCTACGATATGTCCTCGGATTTATTTCCCAGCGTCTAATAACGCCGCCGAGTACGAAGCATGCCTACACGGTCTGCGCATTGCAGTCGAGCTCGGTGTCAAGCGTCTCTATGTCTACGGAGACTCGGCTCTGGTCATCAACCAACTCAACAAGGACTGGGATACGACCAGCGAAAAGATGGACGCATACTGCAAAGCGATCAGAAAGCTGGAAGGAAAGTTCTATGGCATCGAGTACACACATGTGGTTCAGGACAAAAATCAAGCAGCAGATGCGCTGTCAAAGTTAGGATCATCCCGAGCCAAAGTCCCACATGGCGTATTTGTTCAAGACCTACTCACGCCCTCCATCAAAGAAGAAGATCCCACGGTCGACAAGCCTCCAGACCAGCCATTAGTAGCTACGGTTCCGGCGTCAAACACCACCAAACCACCTCTGACCACTAAGAAGCCTAACTAGAGAGTACCTTTCATCAAGTACCTGACAGATGGTAGCGGTTACACCGATCAAATAGAAAATGAACGCCTGATGCGTCGCAGTAAGTAGTATCTGCTCGTCGATGGCAAATTGTGGCGCAAGAACGTGAAGGAGGAAATCTTGATGAAGTGTATAACCTAGGAGGATGGTGAACATCTTCTAGACAAAATCCACTCTGGCTCCTGTGGCAACCATGCGGCCTCAAGAATGCTGGTCGGCAAGGCTTTCCGAGCAGGGTTCTATTGGCCATCAGCCATAGCCGATGCAGAGAAGCTAGTCCGCCATTGTGAAGGTTGTCAGTTTTTCGCCAAGAGAATCCATGTACCAGCACATGAGATTCAGACTATACCAGCCTCTTGGCCCTTCGCATGCTGGGGACTAGATATGATTGGGCCTTTCAAACCGGCTCCTAGAAAATTTACATGCGTCTTTGTGCTGATCGACAAATTCTCTAAGTGGATAGAGTACATGCCCCTGGTCAAGGCATCTTCAGAAAAGGCTGTCGCATTCCTCGACCAGGTCATCCACCGCTTTGGCATACCCAACAGCATCATCACTGATCTGGGTACTCAGTTCACCGAGAACGCTTTTTGGGACTTCTGCGATGAAAGGAGCATAGTAGTAAAATATGTCTCGGTGGCACACCCTAGAGCTAATGGATAGGTCGAGCGGGCAAATGGTATGATCCTAGACGCACTTAAGAAGAGGATGTACAGAGAGAATGACCAAGCTCCCAGAAGATGGCTCAAAGAGTTACCAGTCGTGGTCTGGGGTCTCAGAACCCAGCCCAGTCGCAATACCGGCGTATCACCATACTTTATGGTTTATGGCGCTGAGGCAGTGCTCCCAGTAGATATAGCCTTCAGATCAGCACAGGTAGAGAACTTCGACGAAGACAAGGCCAATGAAGTGCGGGAGCTAGAATTGAATAGTGCAGAAGAGAAGCGGCTCGATTCTTGTGTGCGTACAGCCAAATACCTTGCTATTTTGCGTAGGTACTACAACAAGAACGTCAAGGAGCGGTTCTTCGTGGTCGGGGACCTAGTCCTAAAGTGGAAGATGAATCAGGCTGGTGTCCACAAACTCGCAACCCCATGGGAAGGACCCTTCATGATCAAGGAGGTTACACGCCCTACATCTTATAGGTTAGCTCGCCTAGACGGCACAGACGTACCCAATTCTTGGCACATCAACAAGCTTAGGCGTTTCTATGCTTAGCTACTAAGATATGTACCCCTCTTGTACTTTTGATTTATTTCAATAAAGCTATTATGATTTCTCCGACCACTCTAATGTGTCACTTTGAAGTATATTGTTATTCTAACTCTACCAGTTAAAACCGACCACCATTCATTCTCGGGTTCTCAGAGCAGGCCCTGTCTCTGGTTCCTCCCAACGCGTGCATAGGATCCGCTCTCTATGCTACGGGTGATCGATAGGTGCTCTCTGGTTTGACTTGTGTGTTTCTACGTGTGCACAAGCTACACACCTCACACTCCGACCGCAAGATAAACCAGGGCCATACAAACCTTTCAGGATGACGTGTCGACTAAACTAGTACAACTAAATAGAACACCAACACGTTCTAACTTAGTTACATCAACATGATATCCAAGCTTAAACACGTTTTCTACAAAACAAACAAGCTTATGTTGATATACAAGTACGTTATTACAAGCTTGCCTGAAAAGGTCCAAGTTTAGAATAACCCAACTACATCTTCTTCTATAGCTATAGCCTACACTATTGGCTGGTCGGGGCACGCGGCACCTGCTGCTCGCTGGGCCTGACATCGTGCTTGGGTCTCGGGGACTCTGGCATTGATCGAGCTAAAGAAGATGGCCCCGCCGATGCCTGGCTGGTCAAGACTGCAGGCTTCGCCGGTTGGCTTGAAGATGATGGCGCTCCTAGCTGACTTGTTGACGACGTTCCTTGTACGAGTGGTGTCGCACCTCCACACAGGTTAATATCACTAATTATTTTTGCCGACAAGTCCAGCTGGGTCATCCATAGCTCCTCGGCCTTGTCTAGATCTACCCCCTTTAGGTATCCAGCCTCCAGGCACTTGAGATCGATCAGGGGGTAGTGAGCATGTACCATGCTTAGCACATGTGCGCCTGCGTACTCTCCTGCCTCCTTCACGAATCCCTAGAACCATCCCCATGCCCTTTGGCATCTCTCGATCAATCCCAGCTGCGATGTCCTTGGCACATCTTCTGCTAGCGCCAGATCGATGAGGTTAAGGACCGGCAAAATGCCCTTTGCCACCTCCTGGCATCGGCTTTTCCAGGTGTCACGATCCTTGGTGATCTCTTGGCATTGCGCCTTCCAGCCGTCACGGTCTTTCATCATGGCCTCCAGATGCTTCTTTGCATTGATTTTTATAACTGCAAACCGCACACGCTGTTAAGACGTTAGACCACGCCAAACTACGATAGGCAACAAAAATGAGCAAAGGCGGTTGGACAACTTACCTTTTAGCTCCTCTGTCATCTTGGTCGTGTGGTCCTAGAGCTGCGACTGGTCTTGCGCCAGTTTTCTGTTATCCTCATTTAGGCGATCACACTTCCCAACCACACGACTGTTCTCCTCTCGGAGACGGATCACTTTAGCTTCTAAGCTTGCACTACAGCTGTTACTACCAACAACATAACAACACTTGTTAGTAGTCGGTATGATAAAATGGCTACTTACTTGTTCTTTCCCGCTCTTTCTTACTGAGCTGGATGACCAAGTTCTAGTTCTAGGAATCTTGAACCGTCTTTTCATGATCAGTGGCTTCAAGTCGCTGGCGCAAGTGATCCACCTCTGCCGTCAGCTCCTTGTTGTTTGCAACGATCCCCTCGATCTGGTCGAAGCATTTCTTGTGGTACCTTGCGGTCTTCATTAAGTCATGTGTGCAGATAGCTAAGTAAGACAACTATGACTAGACCGCAAGACTAGGGGGTGAAGCGAAGCTTACCTGCACTTCCGTAACAAGCCGCTTCACCACCCGTTCAACTTTCTTGGTTTCTTCGACCTCCGGGATTTCCTCATGGATAACCCATTGGTCGTTCCACCAACGCGACACATAAACATGTTGTCACTTGTCTTGCGGATGGCCCAAGACCTCCTCCACCTCGTCCTCTTCGGGCTCTTCTTCGGGTCTTGGTGCTGGCCTGGCGTCAGCAGCATCTGTGATCACCATAGCCTTCCCATGAGCTGCAGTGTCGGTAAATGTGCTATGTGCTCTCACCTCCGGCCACTGCTCCTCAGTCTACTCTATTACCCTCGATGCTGAGGTGTTGTCCTCAGCAGGTTTAGCGCTTGGAGCACTCGTGCCCGGCTCGGCTGGTCCCTCGACCACCTGCTCGGGGATTGTTGTCTGACTGCTCGCTTGCTGAGGCCCCGACGGATCTTCTACTATAGCTTCCTCAGTGGTCGGCTACTGGGTAGTCTGCTCTGTACTTATTGGCGGCGCCACACCACTTCTGGCTAGCTGGTCTGGACTTTCTGTGGACACCGAGCTAGTACATCCGAGATAAGTTAAGAAAGCAATCATATTAAATGCAAATTGCTAACTTATATCAAGGTTTCAAATACTTACATGTTGGAAGCACGGAATGATGTGGAGAAGGCGCGTCTCTTTGGTCGTACTTGCTCCACGTGCTGTGCGGATGACTCCTGGTCTCCCTCTACATCCAGCACTGTCACTGGGCCTTGGTGCTCAACCTCTCCTCCACTTGTCCTTCGCGTTGCTGTGGTCGGGGGCGTGCTCGGTTGAGTTGTCGCTCCCGTCGCCGGTCGCATTCCTTGCCCAAGTACTCTCGAGGTCGACCCGACTGCATCCTTCACCGCCGTCGGTGATGTGGGTCCCACAGGCATGGAGGACCCACCTTGCTCCATCGACTCCAGTTGCTTCCTCCTTTTTTGAGGGACAAGTTGAAAGGTGTCTGCATCTTCTCCCTCCTCTGCGTCATCGTCTGGCCAAGCAAAAATCGCCTGCCGACGCTTGCTGGCCAGGTTCTCCTCTGGGTCCTCCTTAGGCTCATTGATATTTAGCGCTCCCCCGGTGAGCAGGGTGGTTACTGATCTCTTCTTCGACTATTTGGGGGCAGCCGGCCGCTTACCAGCAGCTTTGGCCGCTACCTCCTCTCTAGCTCCAAGCTCCACCCAGTCAACGTCCTCGTCCTCGATCTCGACGCTAGTTTGGGTGGTGGGATCAGCTCCTTGTGGCCACTCTACTCTAGGGGGTGGCGACACAAACACTATCGCTCTATCCCGACCATTAACCTGGGTAACAAAAGGGAGTGAACACAGTAAGTTTCCACTTACCCTACCACAATATAAGACTACGGGTATGTGGCAAGACGAGTTACCTTTGGGGGAGGTCGGGCAAGCTTGAAAGCATGCTCGATGTCGCTCAATCTGGCATAATTTGGATCAGCTAAGTTAAATAGCTCACCAATTCTAGCTTTAACTTCGATTTTGTCAAGTGCCCTCTGCCTCGTCCTCGTCGGGTCTACGCTCCCTTGATACTCATAGCCAGGATGTACCCTCCTCTAGTAGGGCTGGACCCGTCGGCTGATGAAACTCCTCACTACGCTCGGACCATCCAGTTTTTTCCACAGGATCATTCCAAATATTTTTTGGGATCTGTCCTAGATGCTCGGGCCTCTCCGACCAGCTCATCTTCTTCTCTAGAATGTAGCTCGTGTCGCACAACGTAATCGTGTTCGGCTCTTCACGGATGTAGAACCATTTTTTGTACCAGTCATCGAGCGATGTGTTCCATGGGCAGTGCAGGTACTGGGCTTTCATGCTGTCACGGAGGTTGAGGTATACACCCGGCTATCTTCAAACCACCGCTTCCTTTCTTCCGCAGACAGAAAAGATGGTGAAAAAATCGAAATGGGGCTAGAAGCCGCCATACGCTTTGCACAGATGAATAAAAGTGGCGACAAGGAGGATCGAGTTGGGATGCAGATTGCAAATCCCAATCTCGTAGTAAAGACAGAGCCCCTAAAGAAACGGATGCCTCGGAACTCCAAATCCCCATTTAAAGAAATCCTTGAACACCATGATCTCACCTGGTTGTGGATCGGGGTACCTATCTCCCTCCGGCGCACGCCATCCTACGAGCTCCTTGTTGTGGAGTACCCCCATGGTGACGAGGTCTTCAATGGTTTGCTTGTTGCTTTTTGACTTCCACCATTCCTTCACCATGACCCCTGTGTTTCTTCTGCGCATCACTTTTCGCCATTTCCTTTCATTTTCTGCCTCTGACTCCGGCCTTGCTAGTGAATGGGGAGTGTTCTGATCTTCAATAGTAGCGGGGGATTAGCAGAGGCGGCAGTCGAAGCGGCGGCAGATTGATTGGTGGCGATTTCGGATGTGTTAGGGTTGGTTGGCGAGAGGAAGACGAAAGCTGCGGTTACGAATGGCAATGGGGTTCAGTAAATAGTATCTAACCTATCATATACCGTATTTAACCCAAGAGTTATGCCGTTTTGTCTGCCCAAGATTCTTGGGGGACGTGCGCACGCGCCGCAGACGGTTGTTTTCACGTTTACAGTATTACTCAGCCTCGAGATCTACGCCAATATATGCGCCTCTTCGTTGCCAGTGTGGGAGGGCCCACGCTGACGCACCTACTGATAGGTGCCACGCAACTGTTTGCTTGATAAGACAAAAAGGCAGTATGACGTGCTATACCCGTCTACTTTTTTGACTAGTCGTGTCAGACCGAACTTGTCAGAACAAATAAATAAATAAATACATAAAATAATAGTAAAAGTGGCATATGGTTTTTTGCCACACTTTTTGTGCTTGGGGACTGTCCCAACCACCCTCGTGCTCGGGGACTGTCACGACTATCCTTGTGCTCGGGGACTGTCCCGACCACCATTGTGCTCGGGGACTGTTCCGACCACTCTCGTGCTAGGGACTGTCTCGACCGCCCTCGTGCTCGGGGACTATCCCGACTACCTTTGTGCTCGAGGACTGTCCCGACTACGGTTATTCTCGGGGATTCATCGTTTTCCCCATGCTGCGCTCAGGGACTGCCCCGACCACTCTCCGACCATTGCTCAGGGACCGCTCTCCTCGGCTACATGTGATTTGTACTCACATACACTACAACACAAATTTTACTGGAGGCGGGCGTTTTTGGTTTCCCACGGCGGGCAAAGCCGTCCGCCGCGGCCTAGAGGCCACGGTAAATCGTGGCTTAACCGCGGCGGGCGGCTTTGCCCGCCGTGGTTAACCGATTTACCGCGGTGGGCAGTGTAACGTGCCCGCTGTGGTAAATATACTTTTACCACGGCGGGCACGTTACACCGCCTGCCGCGATAAATTATTTTACCACGGCAGACACCTTTTGTGGCCCATCGCGGTTATGTTCATTAGCCGTGGCGGGCTTTATTATTTGCCCGCCTCGGTAAATTATTTCCTGAATTAAAAAAATATAGGAGGCATATAAATTCTAATTCAAATCACATCCAAATTTCACAGATTAAACTTAAAAAGTATGCAGGCATTACACATGAGATAATATACATATATATACATTCACTTAGTCGTTCTTGTCATCGTTAATTCATTACATTTACATATTAAAGTTGTTATACATGTGCTAAGGTGTAATCCTGCGAACGCATCATCGTGGGCCATTTCCTCAGCCTCTCGTACTCCGGTAAAATTGCTAGCGAGCTGTTCTCATTGAAGAACATGCCCCCTTCAAGCACGCATTTGTCTAAGACAAACTTACATATGTCCGCCTTTGTCTGCTTGAAGGAGTGTTGGGTGCTCTGCACATCTCTCGACCAGTTCAATCCATTCTTGAGCACCCTCCAACTGCTGCTGTACTGCTTGCACACCCTCAGGAACTCACAGGCGTAGAAGCCACAGGTTTGTGATCCTACTAGTTGTTTGGCACACTGCATGATCGATACACAAGCATTACAACACAGGCATTAGAACGCATATGAATGGAAAGCACAATTAAACCTTTCAAATACTTACCGGAAAGTTGCGTCTGATTTTGATGCGGTTCTTATGCTTAGCCTTAAAATTCTCTGTTCTTCGATCATAGCATTCAGGATCCTTCACGTACTCCTTATAAGTGCTATACGAAATGTACTAGTATTAGGCAGGGCATTAGAATGCATATGAGAAGACAGTTCAGTCACTTACACTCTGAGGCAATCTTCAAAGGCCTTGTACCCTTTTAAGTTTGGCACTGTCAATGAATCAAATACGTAGGCCCTGCCATCCTGAGGGTAGATGATAAATGCAACCCAGTGACCCTCGAGGCCTTGGCTACGCCATTGAAACAAAATACAGGTTATGACGAGAAATAATAATACTAGCTAGCTACCCACTTATCTCTATAGGCATGTCTTCGACTTACCCAAAGTGGTAGGCAGCTAGGATACACCCATTTCCTCTGATCTTCTTCATTGTTCCTAGTATGTACCTTGAAATGTTCAACTTCTCATTGTCCATCAGTTTCTTCTTGTGCGCCTCTCTCTATCGCTTGGTCAAGTCTTTCATGGTTGGATGATTGTCATCTAGGTGGTAACCAATGATGATTCTTTGAGCAATATGCATTGGAGATAGATAGATAACATCAAGTTTTAGTTCCTTGGATATATAGGCCATCAACCTGCAAGGACAAGCCATCGTGGCATATATAAGTAGTCTTGACCGATTCAAAGGCAGGTGATATGTGAAACTCACAATTCATCACTTACATAGAGAATAAGGTGACTTGGGCGATGTCAAGGTCTTGTTCCCGCAGTAGTATGTACATGTCATGGAAGTCCACGGGGAGTTCTACATCATTGCTGGGCAAGTGGAAGTACTCCGCCACAACCTTGACTAGAAAACCATGTAAGCCAGCTTTTGCCGCTTCCATGTACTAGAGATGAAACCTCCTTATCTCCCACCTTTCCTCGTCGACGAGCTAGGCCTTGGTTATCATGAACTTCCCATGTTCGTAATGGCCGGAGCAGTCATCCGATTTAGGAAATAGATTGAAAGGTGATCTCGGCCTAGGATAGAAATTTTAGTACCATATTATGGCAAAGAAAAGTTATTAGCAAATTATGCTCGCTACTACCATACCTTTCGAACTCAAGTGAGTATGTGAGCTGCCCTTGGTCGCCTTTAGTCTTCGCCGGCGGTGGAGGACAGCGGCTTGTGCTCGCAATGGCAGTAGGCGGTGTCTTTGCCCCCAGTTCCTCCGTGCCTCCTGGTCCTTTGCTCGTGCCCTTAGACAGACTGCCGGGAGGTGGAGGTGGACTTGTTGTTGGAGGAGGAGAACGAGGGTGAGGGCTTGTGCCTTAGGGTGAGTTCCTTCCCTTGTCATCCCTACCATTGCCTTCGTCATCGCCGTCGCCGTGATCTAGATCATCGGGGGGACAAGATCCGACAATGGATGGTTGTGATGCTGGTGTCGCCGTCAGTGTAGAAGTCGGCATTGAGAGACTGATCTCTATGTTGTCCTTGTTCCACAGGACTTTGGAATCCATGGTAGCTCCAAGGATCGTTACCCCTTCTGTAGTTGGATATTCCATTTCAAATTCTTCATATTCGATCACATACCATGTAAGTATCACGGCAGCATAGTTGGCAGGGATCTGGTCTTGGTTGAAATCTTTGATATCTTCTTTGGGGTGCATGTAACCCTCACCCACGGTCAACTTTTTCACCCTGCTGAACGGGATCGTGAGGTGGACGCGCATGGGTTCCCGGATGTCATCGACGGGGTGCCTTGGGCGATCCTCGATCATCGGAAGTGGCTGCCCTTGTGTCTGCCCTTGTGGAACTTGAGGCATGGCCACGCCAGCCTGGCGAAGCATCTATGACCTCATCGACACCATATCTGGGTCATTGCTCGTGAAGGCTTCTTTTATGGACCGGCTGATCATTTTGGCCACGCCTTGATCATAGCCCTTCTGAAAGATGCCCTCCTTGTACCTCTGTCTTGACCGGTATGTGGCAGCGTTGGATTGCCATGACTCCACTGAGTTCTAGCTCATCTTCAATGACATGCCATGGACATGGCCACAGTGCTCGGGGGTTCCCAGCGCCAGGGTCAGCAAGTCCTGGCCCCTACGAACCTCGAAGCTATCCTTGGATTTAGCGGCCTCGATGAGAGCCCTCTCCACCTCCTTGAACTTGGGCTCATTGAACTTGCTCGCGCCCTCCTTGAGCTTCTTCAGCTTGCGGGCATAGATGAAGTCCTTAGCCCTCAAGTCTACACCGTCGTACGGATTGGGAAGCCCAGCGGCAGCTCTAGCCCTTTCTTCCTCCTGCCACTAGGGCCTCTTACCAGCAAACCCAGTCATGCCTAAGTGGTGGGAATGCAGGTTCTTCTTCGCGAGTGCGCTAAACTTGGCGCTCTTTGCCTTTGCTTCTTCTGTTGTTCTTTGTTTGCAGAACTCTTCCCAGTGATGTTCCTTCACCATAGTGTATTTGACATAGGGTGACTTGCCTAGCTTTAGGTAGTACCTGGTCAGCATGGACTTGAAGTTTCTAAAGGCTCTTCCTGCCACGTGCATGACCCACTCCCTGCACTTGTTCAGATCGGTGTCCTTAGGATAATGGAAGCTCCTCGTCACCTCACCCCAGATATGTGTCTTGTAGTCGACTGGGACATTGTTCCACTCCTCCTAAGTGATCTCCACCTTGTCCTTGACTATACATGCCACCTGGTTGCTGAACTTGGCAAGGACCGTGGGTGGCGACAATGGGTTTCCCTCTGGTCCCACCTCATGGATCACATGGACTTCGCCGTGGCTTTCCCTCCGGTGCCTCCCATGTTCCCCCCTTCTCAGCTTTGTCCTTTGACCCCTAGAATTGCCTAAAGTGGTTGGAGATGGAGTGGGGGTTCTTTGTCCCTGACTAGTTCCTCCTCGAAATTCAATTCTCGAGGCACCACCAGCATCTGTTCAGGGTTTCAACTTCGTTGTCCCTCGGTTGGTAGGTTGGATCATCTTCCTCCTGTGTACAATGTTTCTTTGTTGGCCTTGGGGTCATGGACACTTGGCTCTCGAGGCTAGTTGATGATGATGCACTAGGGGTAGGGTCGCGCCATTCACTTATCGATTCCTTCGCCATTGGAAAGCTACAATGAATACATATTTCAGTTGTATAGACATAGTTATAGAGTAGTAAAGTAGAGTAGTACTAGAGTAGCAAAGTAGAGTAGTACTAGAGTAGTAAAGTAGTAGTAGTTGGCTCAGATTTGCCCCATTGTCATCACATCGCTTTTAAACTGGTTGCTTGTATCTGGTATACAAGCCATCCTAGTTTAGCGGGGGCACTCGATCATCATCGCCGCTGCCTCAGCATAAAAGGGTTCACATCATTGCATATGCCACTGCCTCAGCTTAGAAGTGTGAAAAGAATCATCATTGCAAATACCAAACAAAAGCCATCAAGATAGTTTCAAAATTCGGCCCCAAAGGGCTAAGTCCTTCAGCCATCAAGATAGAGTAGAAGACTAGAGGAGGTGAGAGTAGAGTAGAGTAGAGTAAGAGAAGTAGAGTAAGAGCTATACAGCTCAAAAGTTTGTTTGGCATCATAGGCAGCAATAAACCCCCATCACAGCTCAATCAAATTTAGTCAGTAAGAGTAAGAGTAGTAGAGGAACTGCTCAATTTAGTCAGCAAGACAGCAGCCAGCAAGATAGTAGTAGTAGAGTTTAGTAGTAGCAGTGTTAGCAGAGTTTAGTAGAAGATTGAGTAGAGTTTAGTAGTAGATTGTATAGTAGTAGTAGTAGTATTCTATAGTAGGACACTGAGCACTCAAACTGAGCACACAGTGGTAGGGCTAAGTCTTCGACTATCAAACTGAGCACTCACACTATTGTAGAAGGAAGCAAGGGAATGCAAAATTGCATCATAGGCATCATAACCTATTAGAGGCATCATAGCAATTTATCAAAAAAATCATCACAGTAAGGGCATCACAAATGCCATTCATCTCAAGTAGGCAGCAATAGTAGATAGCCATTTGCTCAGTTCAAATTAGGAAATAGAAGGCATCACATGCACTGCTTAGTTCAAATTAGGAAAAAGAGTAGGCACTCCTCAGTTCAAATTAGGAAATAAAAGGCATCACAGGCAACATGCACAATAGGAGCAGTAGCTAAACATTGGCAGTGGCATCTACTCAGTTCTCAATTAATTGCATCACAGGCAGCAGTTCAAATTCATCACAGGCAGTTCCAATTCATCACAGTTCCATGTGTAGAAATAGGCATTGCTCAGAAATGGACACAGAAGGGAGAAATCACATACAGTTTCAAACCTCAGAGATGGAGCCGGGGAAGAAAGGAGCGAGCACGGTGCTAGGGTTCTGGCGCGCGGACAGAGATGGCGGCCCTTGGCATCGGTGTGGTCGACCAAGGTCAGCGAGGATGGGGCACCGGAGGAGCACGGGGGCGGGGCGCGGGCAAGGGAGAGGAGGACAGGGGTGGGGCACGGGCACAGGGGAGGAGGCGGCCCTTGGCGTCGATGTGGTCGACCAAGGTCAGTGGGGACGGGGCGCCGGAGGAGCACGGGGGCGGGGCACGGGCAAGGGAGAGGAGGATGGGGGCGGGGCACGGGCACGGGGGAGGAGGACGGGGGCGGGGGTCACTACGGAGGAGCTCGGCGGTGGGGATGGCGGCGGTGGCACTAAGTTTCGGCAGCCCTTCGGGGTCCAATTCGAGGGCGTGAGACTTAGAAAATTTGGGCGAGCAGTGACACATATAAAGCTACGGATTAACCATGGCGGGCAATATAAGCCGCCCACCACGGTTAATATTTTTGCATTTGCTCATTCAATCTAACACCGATATTTATTATCAATCTAAAACTTATTAATCTAAAATTTATTATTAATCTAAAACTTTTATACTGCAGCGGACACTGATATTTATTATTAGTAGAGAGTAGTAGTGTGTAAGTAGAGAGTAGTGTTGTGTAGTAGTAGAGTAGTGCTGTGTAGTAGTAGTAGTAGAGTAGTGCTATGTTCAATAGATCGAGCTATATTATTACATATATGTCTCTGGGATACATATATCATTTTGGTGCAGGTGCTTTCACCGTCCTCTTCTCACCATCGGGGCAGGCCCACGACATCATCCTAGACTTGTTGAATCGGTCCTCGACGGCCTTGATCTTCTTTGGATGATCGGTAAAAAGCTCGAGCTCTGTGTAGTTGTTGTATTGTTCGGGACTCTGCACCCCATCAGCTCCCACAATCCGCTGCTTTCCGGACACAACCACATGCCTTTTTGGGTCCTCTGCATATATATAGTAGGCCACTTGCGCGACATTGGTTGCTAGTACCCACGGGTCATCTTTGTAGCCAATACTTTTGAGGTCCATGGTGGTTAGCCCATAACTGTCCACTGCAACCGCATTTGGTTTGACCCACTGGCAACAAAAGTCGATTATGCGTAGGTTTTGGCCGTAGTCAAGTTCCCATATTTCTTCGACTTGCCCATAGTATTGCCTCCTCTGGCCCGTGGACTCTTCTTTACCCTCGTATCGAACACCGCAGTTCTGTGCCGAGCTCTTCTTGTCCTTGTCTTTCGTCTGGAACCTGTAGCCCTGGACATCATACCCTTGCCACGTGGTGATTTGGCTGGATGGGCCTAACACAAGCCTCTTAATGGTCTCCGTATCTTCATCAGGGCATCCTTCAAGGGGTATGTGTTGCTCTTTGAGCCACTCTATGAAATTGCTCTTGTGATGGTTCTGGACCCATGCCTTCGTGCGCTATCCATCACTAACTGATGAAGGATGCTGTAATGAGCTTCTTGCACCGTTCGGTTTGCCACATCGGTGCGTACTTTTTGGCCTGTGCACCCTATCCCTGAGGTTTTGCCTTCGTGGTGATGGATAGGCAGCCCAATCACCCTCCCATCTCTTATGTACCTCATACACCAGTTCACGGCCTCCTCCGTTGTGTATGCCTCGATCATAGAGCCCTCTGGGTAAGCGCGGTTATGGACATATCTGTTGAGGGTGGACATGAACTGCTCGTACGTCCACATCTGGTGTAGGTACATGGGGCCTAGTTGATGGATCTGATCGACCATATGCATCATTAGGTGTGGCATAATATCAAAGTAAGATGGTGGAAAGCACATCTCGAGCTGGCAAAGGGTCTCTGCGATGAACTCCTTTAGGGCAGGCAGCTCAGCCTTATCAATGACCTTCTGGGTGATGCGGTTAAAGAAGTATGACATCCGTGTGATGACCATCTTCACGTACTCTGGATGGATAGCCCTAATCGCAATTGGTAGGAACACCGTCAGCAAGACATGGCAGTCGTGTGAGTTGTAGCCGATCATTATGAGGTCTTTCATGGTGACCAGGCTCTTGATGTTGGAAGAGAAACCAATCGGCACCTTGATACCCCTAAGCAACTTAAGAAAAGCTGTCCTCTCGTCTTGCGTTAGGTTGCAGGCCGCACCTGGGATATCGACTTTATCGTTCTGAGGCGGTCCCGGGTGAAGGTCCGGCCTGATGCCTAGATTGACAAGATCTGTTCGTGACTTGATACCATCCTTTATCTTGCCCTTGATGTCCAGCAGGACACCGATCGTGCTTTCGAAGACATTTTTCTCCAGGTGCATGCAGTCGATGGCATGGGGTGTATTCAGTGTTTTCCAATACGATAGGTACTTGAAGAAAATTGACTTCTTGAAAGGAATGGCAGCGGGGACTTCCTCTGTCTAGTCCCGCTTTCGCTTCCTTGTCTGCTTGGTCCCCTCTTTAGGCGGCTTCTTCTTCTTTCCAAACACCACCTGATCCATGTCCTTGACCATCTCATACACCTTTGTCCCCCAACTAGTCTACGTCGGTTGATCACGCTGCGGCTCGTCCTGATTGTCAAAGTATTTGTTCATAATACTTCTTCTATACCTATGATTTTTGGTGAGGAACCGTCTATGCCTCATGTACACCATCTTATTGGATCCCTTAAGGTAAGTGTAGCAGGTCCCATTGATGCAAATTACGCAGCCGGTCTTCCCTTTGATCTGCCCCGACAGTGAGAAGAGACTGGGGTAATCGGTGATGGTGACAAAGATGATTGCTTTTAGTGTGAACTTCTCCTTATGGGATGCATCCACCATCTAGACCCCAACATCAAATAGTATCTTTATTTCCTCCATGAATGGCTCCAGAAACACATCTATATCATTGTCGGGCTGCTTTGATCCGGAGATAAGCATGGTCAGCATAAGGTACCTACGCTTCTGACATAGATGGGGAGGTAGGTTGTACATGGTGAGCACGACAGGCCAATAGATGGGGAGGTAGGTTGTACATGGTGAGCACGACAGGCCAAGTGCTGTGCGAGCTGCTAAGCTCACCGAACGGGTTCATCCCGTTGGTACTCAGCGTGAACCTAACATGCCTGGGCTCCTTGCCAAACTCTGGGTAGGCCTCGTCAAAATCCTTCCACTGCTTGCAATCGGATGGGTGCCATAGCTTGCCATCATCTTTTAGGCGGTCAGCTGATGCATGCCAGGACATGAGCTTGGCATCGTCCGGGTTCCTGAATATTACACGTAGGCGATCAGTCATAGGCAGGTACCACACCGACAGTGCTGGACTTTTCCTATGCGTGTAACCCTCTTCTTCATCATCCTGCTGAGCCAAGATCTGTTTGGTCGCACTACTCTTCTTTGCCCCCTTCTTGTTCTTCTTCCGACCACCCCGCAAGCCTCCCTCGTCTTCTGCATCCACGCGACAACCAGCATTTTTCTTGTATCGACTAAAGCCGCTGTGCGGACAACTCGTCAAATTCTCATACTCATTGCCCCGATATAGGATGTAGTGGTTAGGGCATGCATAAAACTTTCTAAGCTTTATCGCCACTGGCCGGATCAGCTTCTTGGCCCGATAAGTATTGGCGGGCACCTTGTTAGCCGTTGGGTACATGGTGGCAAGGTAGCTTAACAACTCATTGAAGCTAGTGTCAGACCAACCATGACGAGCCTTCAACATCAACATATGGAGTTTAAAACAGAGTGCCGTGCACTCCTTCGGACAATCGCCGCCGTCCTTATAGAGAGGATCAACTACTGCCTGCTTCAACTCTCTAAAATTCTCCAACCACTTTGGGCAACCCAACACAACGTTGTCTTCATTGAAGTGTTTGACTAGATCTTCAACAAGCTGCATATCCTCGGGTTGGCTCACAGTATCCTGACCATCCCCACCGTCGCCGGCTTCGTCGGCTATGTCTTGCATTAGATCATCCACCGTGATGTAATCACGACAACTGTTGTCACTGTCAGCTAGCACAGCTGCTGCTGAAGATGATGAGGAGCCGGGTGCTCCTAAAGGATCTTTATTCACCGGTGGTGCTGTCGTCGTCGGCGTCGAAGAGCTCACTCCAGATGCACCGCCACTCGCACCAACTCTTTCACCGTGAAATGTCCAGACTGTGTAGCCCTCGACGAAACCATACATGATCAAATGAGTTTGCACCTCGCTGTCTCGGTGGGCTTTCAGGTTCTTGCAATGAGAACATGGACATATGATTGTCATCTGCTTTAGTCTCTCACGGTGAGCTTTACCAGCAGCAATAAACTTCCTTAATTCAAAGAGGTACCACGGATCATTCACTCTATCGATCCGGTACATCCATTCTGACCTATCCATCATACCTACGAACATTATCTATCACAATCAACATTAAATAAAGAAGAATTAGGAGAAATTGATGATTTTTACATCCAAAATCATGAAAAAGAGAGGTAATGACGATGTGAAAGATGAAGCATGCATCTATAATGAATCTAAAGTTAAAGAAATACATGACATCATTTTTTCCATTAAAATTGATCTAGATCTAGATCTAGATCTAGAGAGAACTCTAGGTGATGGAAATAGAGAGAGAGGATGGAAGGAGAGAGGGAGAGCCTTTATGAACCTCTTATGATGTCCTCCTCCCTCAAATCCAAGCCCTTCAACTCAAATCAAAAGTTTTCTCAAATTTTAGGGCAAAGCCTCCCCCCCATGAGTTTGAGAGAGGAAGACCCATGGAGAAGACGAAGGGGTGGTGCTATGTATTTGTACAGGCTTTACTGCGGTGGGCAAGATAAAGTGCCCGCCTCGGTAAATCAACTCTTTACCGCGGCGGGCAGTTTAAAGAGTCCGCCACGGTAAATCGTATTAACCGCGGCGGGCGATTCATACCGCCCGCCGTGGTAAATAACGATTTCATGCGACGGGCAAGTAAGGTGGCCCGCCGCGGTAAACCCTTTTCCCACAGCGGGTGCCTCGGTGGCCGGCCTCGCTGGCCGGCCACCGGTTAACTATGGCGGGCAAAAAGAGGTGCCCGCCACAGAGCCTATTTTGGCCACGCTGCGCAAATTGATTCCTGTAGTAGTGATACAATTGAGAGGCATTTATTTTTTCTCACTTAGACCTTGCTACAAGGCTGATACCTCGTCTTCCAGCAAGCTCAGGGACTACATCGGTACGATGCACCTGCCGGTGCAGCTCGTATCGCTTGTACGACGATTGGATTCTCAACTTAACTGGAAATTCTTTTTAGACCCTAGCACCACGTGCCTACGTCACCTACTACCAGGCTCGGGGACTAAGTGGGCATACTTCACCTTGCGGTGAATGTGCTTATTTTATCAACCCCTACGCTCTGACTATTGGCCATAACTACTACTGTACAAGGGTCACTTACATTTCTTTTCAGAAATACAAGTGGGCACACTTGGTCAGGAAAGAAATCTTTTTTCTTTTTTCTTTAGAGCACCATGCATTCTTCGGACAATCGGAATCTTCGGCTATAATCGTGGTATACTGCACTCTATGCTGACCAGAATACTGACACATTTGCTTGGTCAATGTTTCAACCAGTTGGAGATGACATGAAGACAGACCGCATTAGCCAAAGAAGATCAAACGGCGTGTCGCAACATAATACATGGTGCTCGGGGACTAGCTATGGGGGTATTAACCCCTATACCCTTACGGCTAGGTTTGGGCCGGCCTGGACCAGAGGGTTCGGCCCACTAGAAGACGACACACGGCCCAGCCGATCTGCTCAGAGTCCTACGCAAGGAATCAAGGCAGACTTGAAGATCGAGCAAGATCTTGGTCGGTTAGAATAGGAATCCTTATCCGGCCACCTATGACAATTATAACTGGTTGGGATTAGTTTCCATATCTGTAACCCTGCCCCCCCAGACTATATAAGGCGGGCAGGGGACCCCTCTCGAAAATCATCTCATTTACATACAGCAATACAATCCGACGCGGGACATAGGTATTACGCCTTCACGGCGGCTGAACCTGGATAAAACCTCGTGTCTGTCTTGCGTCACCATCTCGTTCGTAGCTTGCGCACCTGTCTACCGATAATCTACTCCCTTGAATATACCCCTAGGTAGACTGCCGACCATATTTCGTTGATATAAACTGCTATCTCCTCTTCTCCGTACGTCTCCACTGACCAAATACGCAAGTTAAGGGTGGCAGGCCTAATAATTTATTTGATTTATTTAAGGCTGAATTAAGCCCAATTAATAAATTTAATAAACTTAGATAGTTTATCACTATTAGTACGAGAATCATATAATAAACCATGTGTTCCGTTGCAACGCACGGGCATCTTTGCTAGTTAATATTAAAGAGCACAGTGTTTCTTTAACCCGCTTTTTTATTCCTACTAAAAAAAGTACTCCATCTTATTTGTTTTTATTTTCCGCCTTTTCTAATTTTGCATCTCTTACCGATCTTTGTTCCGATCAATGCTTTCTTTCCGATTTGAGTTTTGTCTTTTTCTATGTTTCTGATTTGGTTTCCATGTTTTGGAATTTTATTTGTTGCGCTCGGTCTGTTTTCTTGGTTTGATTTTCCCCGGTTGTTTCTTATTTTTTTTTCCGCTTGGTTTATTCTATTTTCTGATTTTTTTACTCATGATCCGTGTCTATACAGATATGAGTTACAATAACTCTCATCTAGCGATGATGTATATGAAGTCAGATTTCAAAACCTGTCCTCTGTATCATGTGTGTGACCTAGACTCATAAGTCGTACCGATACGAGTTAGAACAACTTACGTTTAGAGATGATACGTGGTCCGATTTCAATATGTATTGGGTTCTAATATAACACATGGATATATTTGCAATCTATCCCTAATATTATTATATCACGAAGTTTTTTTTTTGTTTTCATCCCATTTTCTATTCTTTTTTAATCTTTCTCATGTTTCATCTCCGTTCCATCTGCCTGGCACAACTTCCGTTAGGCGAGTCCGTTCAGGAGTTTTCCTGTTTTTCCGGATTTTTTTGTTTTCCTTTTCATTTTAAATTTTCCCATGTCTTTTTTCTCTTTTCAATTTACGTTCCATTGTTTTCTCCGTTTATGTTTTCCTTTTATTATTTTATAATTTTTTTGTCGTGTCTTTTCTTTTGGTGTTTTTCTATTTTCAATTTTCTTTTTCTTCAAAATATATAAAGTAAAAAGAGTACTTTCTAACCATTTTTTCTACTTTTTGCAATATACCCTCATACTCGTGTATATAATCAAGACTCACAATTCGTCCTCAAACAACACGTGTCCGTTGACAATGAGGAGTTTTGATGTCAAGATGTGTTCAAAGATGATACAGAGCTCTCTTCTAAGACGTGTCACAATAGATGACAAGATCATTAAATAAATCCCTAGATCGTTCAATTGACCATACAACAAGTAATACATCCTGTTGCAACGCACGGACATATTTGCTAGTTTTAATTAATTTTGAGTGATTCGCTTGCCATGCAAAAGACTATTACCTACAGAAACTTTCCTCTAGTTAGTTTGAGTGGTTCGATTGCCTCTGGCTCCAACTACTCAAACTCCTCAATGGACCACTCGAGAAATGTAGTACCACGGGAAAAATAATTCCAGAGTGGCTCTTTATACAAACATAGACTGGTTAGAAGAGGAGAGAGGGCAGTCCCTATGTCTTTTTTCTGTACTTTTCACATGAACAAAGTATGGGCTATAAATAAAAACTTACAATGGTAAAGACAAAATCATAGTAACTTTTTAAGTGAATCATGCAGAAAAGTTGTCAATTTATATTAAAAAGAAGACAAAACCCAGAGCAGGCAATACAATGGAGGATCAATGACCCAAAGGGTCTAGCAACAACGCAACAACAAATCACAGAATAAGTCTTTAGTGCTAGTTAATGGCTTCAACCTTTTTTATATAAGAAATGATATGATATTGTAGTCAATTTTACTAGCTATGTACACCTGCCTCAACACCATTTGGAGAAAGATTCACCTTCCATACAAGGGATTCACCAAACTCATTTGATAGAGAGATTTGTATTAACTTAAAGTGGACTCTAATAGGTAGCAACCAATGCAAAAGGGATTCAACTAGAGGTACGTGTTTATTTTGCAATACAAAGCCAAAACCTCGGGAGTGAGACAAAATAAAAAACCTAATTGTTCCTTCACCAAATCCGATAATGCTTCCTCTTCATTATAGATATAGTGACATCGAGCCGACTTGTTTGCCTCCAGTATCTCACAACAAGCATGCATGCATATATTTGAAACTAGCATGTTCGAGAAGAAACGGTTTGAGAGGGCCAACAAATTATCCTTGGCTCGCCTAACCATTTATATATGTTGAAAGATATGTCCTTGCATCCGAGCGCTGGTAGCTTACATGTTTTTATTATGTTATTCACGCATCTAGAATTAATATAAGCTCAGCTCACACCCAATAAATGACCCTCACAACCAGTTCATGTGTTCTGTCCTTACTATTTGGGTTTACCAACTATTTTGATTTTTGTGTAGGGGTAAAGGAGGCAGACTGAACATATGTATCTCCAGCCTCATGCCCTCATCATGATTCACCATGAGTATATGCCGCAAAGCACAAAAATCAGTGCCAAACCCAAGCTAGTTACAAATTATGATACGCATATGGGCACGTACGGTGTTAACGGCTACCTCTCTCACTTCAGTACTTTTAAAGACTCACTTCAGTACTACACGGGTACTAGAATGAACTAGTATCCAATTTAAATAAGTGGTTACAAATCTCATTATTCCTAGGCATTCAAAAAAGGGTTAATCTCGAAATCATGCTTGCTCTTATTTATACAATCTAGGCCAGGACCGACTCTAGATAACCCTTAATAGGATTGTCCTTGATCAACAAAAATAATCTAACTTAGGCCTCGTTTAAATTCAGGGTGTAAAGTTTGGGGGTCTTACATAGGGTGTCACATGGGGGTGTCGCATAGGGTGTTCGGATACTAATAAAAAAATAAATTACAAAATCCATCACTAATCCGCGAGACGAATTTATGAAGCCTAATTAATCCGTCATTAGCACATGTGTTATTGTAGCACGACATTGTCAAATCATGAACTAATTAGACTTAAAAGATTTGTCTCGCAAATTAGTCACAAACTATGTAATTAGTTATTTTTTTAGTCTATATTTAATACTCCATGCATATGTCCAAACATTCGATAGGATAAGAAATAAATTTTAGGGGGAGAAACTAAACAAAGCCTTACACTAACACTAACACTAACACTAACACTAACACTAACACTAACACGTGGACCTTAACTTGTGTGATATGATGGTCTCAGTTAGCCGAGACCATTACAGTCCAACAATGCGCAGCAGCTCACTGGTGTAGCATCTCAAGGAGGGGGCATGCACGGTGCACACTGAAAAAATTAATTTGGGGAAAATCCATTTTATTTTAAGAGCCATCCATAAGCATCTTCGCCTATGAAATGCTCCTAGCATTTTCAAATGTGGGCACCTAAATATGTTGCCTCTGAAATGAAGGTTCAGCCCATCATATTGCAAACACTAACATATATTAACCTCTCAACCCCCCCCCCTCCCTCTCTGCCTTACATCTCTCTCTCTCTCTCCCTCCCTCCCTCTCTCTCTCTCTCATCACCTCTCTCTCTCTCTCTCTCTCATCACCGAGACTCCAAGCATTGGCCTCCACTTCATTGCCCTAGGTCCGCCATCAATCTCCTGCCCTTCGTAGGCACCTTGGAGGAATTTTTTTATTAATTTTAACACTTTTTGAAACTAATTTGAAATCTAACACGGTCGTTTTTTTTAAACTAACACTTTTGGTCGCGCCTATTGCCCTGGCGCGGCCAAATGCCTATGTCGCGCCATGCATGGTGGCGCGGCAGAGGGCTGACATGGCGGCGACCGGAGTCGCTGACCGCTGACGGGGCAGGGCCTACCGCGCCACCGATCTTGGCGTGGCACTGCCGCGCCCTGATCCGTGGCGTGGCAGAGCCGAATAAAACTGACGCGGCCAGTCCCGGCCCCCGCCTGGCCCTCCATTGCCGCCTCCCTCCCTCCTAGTCCTCGTGCAAGGTAATGACGCACATTTTATTTTCGTTTGAATGGTGGATAGGTATATTATGAATGGGAGCTAAGTCTATGAAAGATATTAGTTTGATTTTACCAATGTTAAGGTTAATTATTTAGTTAGAAGTATGTTTACCATGTATATTTTTGTTGCTCTAATTGTCGGTTATATTATTTTAGTTGCATTGCAAATGATTATATTTTACATTAATTTGCATTGTTTTGATTGATGTTTAATTTGAACCATTTTATTAGATGGAAGACATGTTTCGGGAGCAGTTATGGCGAAAATGGGGTCATCCTAGAGAATTGTACCCCGACGAGTCTAGCAAAGATGCGCCCCCATCCCTCCTGAACTCCCTATCCCTAACTATGACTGTGGTCGTCCGGCCGACGTGTTTCAATCGAGACATCCAGACACAGCGGCTCCTTGCTTCTACACGTGCAGTCGTTTTAATGTAAGTAATTGTTTCCGTATGTTTTTTCTTCTTCATTTGTATTACTAGGTTACTAATATTTTGTTGGAATTTTGTTTTGTAGGACCATGAGAGGTGCTTTTTCTTTCAGTGGATCCACGATGCAGACAAGTTTGACCCCAGGTATCTCCTTTTCGACGATTGGTGGAGAGGGCGACATCCACGAGAGCACTTCGAGCGGTGGGTTCCACCTCCCCCTAACCCCCTCTAATGACGGCTAAGAAGAAGCACTTAGCCGCAGTTAGACGACTCGAGGAACCTCCTATGTGCCATTGCATAGATCGAGCCGTGATAAACCCTGACAATACGTTAGAGTTTGTGTATCCAAACAAGCATGAAGTAAGTGCAAAGTGTATGCGTTGAAATGTTGAGCTATATGAGTCATGTACTAATGTCACGTTATTTAGGTGTATTCAATGGCGAAATGTCGTTTCAAGGAGTGGTTGTATGGTCATAAGAACAAATGGTCCGAAGAACCTCCAAAAGCAAAGCAAAAGAAGAAAGAAAGGTTAATTTACAAAGCACCGCCAGTCAAGTGCGAATGTGGTGTTAAATCCAACTACGGTCTAGTCCCTTCAGAGCTTGGAATAGGCCATTATTGTGGCCATATGATTGACTATGATGAGGTTGGTTATTTTTGTGGTAACCATGGAATCGTATTTTGTTTCTTTTGCTAAGACATATATGATATAATTTATCGTTTGAACAGAGCACTAGGAAATGCAGGTGGGAATGTTATGATGGTCAAGCTAAGTTCTTGGATGAACTGAAGGGGAAGCAAGTAATTGCACGAAAGAGGGGATATGGACCTGAATACGTCAACCTTTTCGTTGAACATCAAAAAGACAAGTTGCGTGAGTTTGCTAGACAGCGCGGTATTTGTAACCCGATCAACGTTGGTCTTGTCAAATGGGGATTGGAGAGATGGATGACATTAGAGGAGGAGAGGGCAAGGAAGGAGGCAAGGGAGAAGACAAGAGTACAGATGCAGGTCTTGAACGAGCATGTTGTTTCATTATGTGCCAGTGAGTACTTCGAAGCCTTTTTCCGTTGCCTGATTTTAAATGTAATATAGTCGCGTTGCTAACTGATTGCATTTTATACATGAAGGGATTGGATGCAGCGAGGACCATGTTGCAGAGGTGGCTCATGCAAGGTACGAGGAAAAGAAGTTAGATGAACACAGAAAGTGAGATGGCCACACCGTTGAATCACTGATTGTGTTGTCTGATGAGGGGGACGAGGATGAGGACGACACTGTCAGACTCAGTGAGCTCATCGCTCTAGCAGAGGCGGGCTTGCAGGTAGAGGAGGCTGAGGACGACACTGACAGACTGAGCGAGCTCATCGCTCTAGCAAAAGCAGGCTTGCAGGCGGAGGAGGCTCAGGATGACACTGATAGACTGAGCGAGCTCATTGCTCTAGTAGATGTGGGCTTGTAGGCGGAGGAGGATGACGATGCATTCTTCACTCAGGCCACAGAGGCCGTAGATGAAGCAGAGGTCGCTTACTATAGGCGAAAGGCAGATTAGGGCAATGTAGATGAGCCTAGCCACAGCAATAGGGTTGTGGTTGAGGATTGGTACTCGGACGACGAGTTGCTTACTCAGTATGTTTCTAACTGAGGGTTTTTAATTGCGCCGACTGTTAGTTCTATGCTTTATTAATGATCAATGTAGCTATGTAGTAGAAATTCCATTGTGTTGTCTTATATTCCATTTGAACTACTGATGTATTGTACCCATGTGTCATGTACTCGGATTACCCATGATCGATCTTAAGTGATCACATCTGTTTGTATCACGCGTTCAAAATTTCTAAAATGAACGTAATCGGGTGAAATTATCTCGAATACAGCGATGTAGCCCACTGGTTCGGCCGTGCCATAGCCCAGGTTCTACCATGCCAGAGTCCACGGCGCATCAGTGTCGTGCCATACTAAATGGCGCGTCAGTGCCGCGCCATAGACGACGGCGCGGCAGTGACGTGGACAGACAACATCCAGCTTCAATTGAGTTGTTGTCGGTGTTGTACAAAACTACAAGTGGTGCCGCGACCATGCGCAAGTTGAAATGAACATGAAGCAAATAAATGAATGACAAGTTGCCTCATAACATTTTCATTGGTTTATGAGTCTGCAAGTTTTCGATGACAATATTCGTTCGACATAAGTTCAACATAATGAACTAAGTCCCTAGAATGTAAGGATGCCTCGAATGCCTCTTGGAAACCTTGTCGTCCGGTGGAAGAAGGCTAAAATGGAAGTGATGATCTAAGAAACATTTAAGATGCTTAGTTGAAGTAATCAAAAGGGATTGATCTAAGAAAAGCAAGCAACACCCAAAAGAGAGCTAGTCATGATAATTTAAGTGTTGTTCTCACATATGGTGCTCTCAAGCAAGCATTGAGAGATGATGAAGCAAGCCAACCACCACAATAAGAAAGTGTGCTTGATCATATAAGTGGTTCTCATTTTATATAGGTGAAGTATGGATTTCATTATTGATGATTGGTCTTCACCAAGCTTAAATTGGACTTCACATTACTATTATGGAGCTTAATTGAAATCTATTGACTATCCTCTACTCCAAGATAGCAAAGGTATCATTGTAATGTGCATGATCACTTTCATCCCTTACTAGTATGTGGTTAGTACATATAGTAAATGCCTATAGGGTCATGCATGACAAATGAAAAACTTTACATTCATAGCCTACCACTTTTGCTTGAATAATTAGTTGAATCTAGTGGTAGTGTATGAGTTTGTTCATGAGCTAGTGAACCCAAGTACTTGATTCATTTTGGATTGCCAACAAGTGACAAGTACAACCTCGATAATATAACCGCTTTATGTGTGTGAAGAAGCTTAGAGAGGGTTCATACCAGACTTAAAAACTTAGGCAAATCAATCTAGTTCAAGTCAAACATAGAAGCTCATGAACATGACAAATGTTCAAGAAATGGTTACAATTGAAAATCCTACAAGTGGTTTCATGATTGTTCTTACACGTAGTACATCTAGATTATCACTGTGTCACAAATACCATTCATACAAGTGGTATCTAGTTGGTCTAAATGGTGGTTCCACAAGTGACCCTCAATTTTAAGTGATCATCATGGAAAGCAAGTTCCCTCACATACAAGAGCTCAAGTTTATCAAATGAATGACCCATGCTGTGACATAGGGGGAGGTGCCCCACAAATTGGTATCAAGATCAAAAAAGATCCTACGTGAGATGTCATTCCAACATATATGGTGGTGTCCATAAAAATTGCAAAATTCATGTGTCAATCATCTACCCCAATGCAATCCTTTATATCAATAAGAAGCACACCTTTTATGAAAACTGATGACAAAAAGGGAGAAGTTGGAACAAAGATATGAAAATGCATCATGGGGAGAAGTAGAAGTTGGACATTGTCGGTGTTTGGGACCGGGGGTCCTCAACCAACTAGTAAATTTGTACTGCGTGTTCCCAATTCTGGATGGTGATGCAAAGAGACACAAAGTTTATACTGGTTCGGATAGTGGGTACCCTACGTCCAGTTCAAGAGATCGATCTTGTATTCCTTACATCGAAATGCTCGTAGTAGGGGGTTACAAGCAGGGCGAGAGAGGGAGCTAGCCCTAGGTCTCTTCGTAGTACGGCGTGGATCACTTGAGATGTTGATCTCAAGTTGTATGAGAGCTCGTATGTTCCTCTGAACGTTATCCGTGAGTTCATCGCGTGTACCTAGGCCTAATCGTAAGTCTCCTCCCCCGAAACGGCCCTGGTCCCTCCCTTTTATAGTTGAAGAGGGGACAAGGGTGATACATGCGCTAGTTACATGGCATCGTGCGAATGGAGGCGCATGTTCGAGCCCTGTAGCCCGTTGCTGTGGCGGCGTGGTTGACGGAGTGGTCCTGTCCTTGAAGTACTGGGGCGATGCGCCGGTCACATCCGTTCCTGTGTGTCGTGGGGGCTCCAGTGTTTGCTTGAAGCGGGGCGTGGCGGTCGACGCGCCGGTCATCGTGTGCTAACTGCGAGAGAGCCCGAGGCTCAGCGGGTGTCGAGGCCGAGCCATCGTGGGAGGCTCGGCAGACACGAATCTTGAGGTTGTCGAGACCCTGAAGTAGATTGCCACGGCTCGGAGGGAGCGGTTGGGCTTGTATGCTGATTTCGAGGCTATGGTGACCCGGACTTGACCTCCCATGCCGCGTTGTTCCTGGGGCAGGGATTAGGTGGCACAGTGTAGTTTAGGCGCTGATCGTGGGCACAACACCAGCGCACAGTGCCCGATAACCCCTACCCCATCCTGCTCTGGACGGTATGGCGTCGACGTGACCTCCCATCCCGTCGGCCACTCCATAGTGTCGAGCCGTCGTCCGGCTGAGATTGCGGGGTGGTTGACGCATTAATGGGATACGGCGCGTTGTCGGGAAGACGGGTCGAGGCGGGGGCGATGGGCCATTGCCGAGCCGGCCTCGAGCGATACGGAGAATCGCTGTCTCATCCGAGGCCGTACGCGCGGGGCCTCGGGCGAGACGGAGAATGGGTTCCTTGTCGAGGCCTCCCGTGTGCGGCCTCGCGCGAGGCGAAGATTCGTTAGGCCGTCGAGACCTCCCGTGCGAGGCCAAAGGTGAGGTGGAGAGCCGATGGGCTCGGACCGGGCCAGTAATTAACCAATGGCTTACCTTCTGGCTTTGTTTTTTATGGGGTTGAAGTGGCTCTTTCGATATACGCTAGGGGTACCTCGTTTTATGGTACCTGACAGTAGCCCCCGAGCCTCAGGGAGAGCATGGGCGCTCTTCTTGAGGTTTTGACGAGGCTCGACTTGCGGTAGCTCCTAGCGGAAAGGTGTTTTTGTACTTCGAGGCCTCGGTGGGTGCGCACGAGCGCACCCGCCGGGTGTAGCCCCCGAGGCCCTAGGGGGTGGATTCATTCCCCTAGGGTCTTTTTTCTCACTTTGAGCGAGAGATTTTGCATTTGCCGAGCCCACAAGTGCGAGTTCAGGTCATGGAGTTTAGGCAAGGTCGCAGGAAGAGCCCCCGAGCCTCTGCACGGAGCGAGAGGACGATCGGGAGCTCCCTTGACTTTTTGTATGACCCTCGCGCTTCCTTTTCGCTCAGAAGGAGGGGTGGAATATGCCAGGCTACCCTCGGTGGGCACGAGCGGTGACATTTCCGGTGAGCTGTTATCGGATAATCCGAGTGGAGGCCCGTACCCCGTTCGCTAGGGGTCGGCTAGTGGTCTGGAGACACACTCCAAGAGTACCAGAGGGTTTCTCTAGTGGGTGTCGGGGCCGTTCGCTGGGCCCTGGTGGCTCGGTGCCTCCCTACAATGGGATCCCATTCGGAGACCTCCCTACCGGTCTCAAACATGACTTGGGGCGTCCCGAGCGATCGTTTGCTCGGGCCTTGGCCATATGTGGGCTCGCCCACAGTCGTCCCTGACTCTGTTGCCCTGGGGCGGCTGTCGAAACCCTAGGGGGCCCAGCCTTTGAACCCCTGGACCGTAACTGGCTCGATGCCCTTTATCGTGTTTTTAATGAAACTTCTAGCGTGGGCTTTGGTCGTTTATCTTTGTCTTGGGTGCAGGAGGAGCCTCTGAGCCTCCGCGCGGAGCGAGAGGGCAGTCAGGGGTCCTCCTAACTTTTTTGTTCGACCCTCACATATCCTTTTTGTTCAGACGGAGGGGTTGTTTGCCGAGCCCATTTGGGTGCGAGCCTAGGTCGCTGGGTCTCGGTAAGGTTGCAGGAAGAACCCCCTAGCCTCCGCATGGAGCGAGAGGGCCTTCAGGAGTTCCCCTGGCTTTTTGTACGCCCCTCACGCGTGAGGGTTTGTTTGCCGAGGCCCCCTAGGGTGCGAGCCTAGGTTGCAGGGTCTCGGCATATCTATAGGAAGAGCCCCCTAGCCTCTGCACGGAGCGAGAGGGCCGTCAGGAGCTCCCCTAACTTTTTGTACGACCCTCGCGCTTCCTTTTCGCTCGGAAGGAGGGTTTTTTTTTGCCGAGCCCATTCGAGTGCGAGCCGGGGTCGCTGGGTCTCGGTAAGGTTGCAGGAAGAGCCCCTTAGCCCCTGCACGGAGCAAGAAGGCCGTCAGGGGTTCCCCTGGCTTTTTGTACGACCCTCGCGTTTCCTTTTTGCTCGGAAGGAGGGGTGGAATGTGCCAGGCTACCCTCGGTGGGCACAAGCGATGGCACTTCCGGTGAGCTGTTATCGGGTAATCCGAGTGGAGGCCCGTACCTCGTTCGCTAGGGGTCGGCTAGCGGTCCAGAGACACACTCCAAGAGTACCAGAGGGTTTCTCTAGTGGGTGCCGGGGCCGTTCGCTGGGCCCCAGTGGCTCGGTGCCTCCCTACGGTGAGATCCCATTCGGAGACCTCCCTGCCGGTCTCGAACACGACTTTGGGCGTCCCAAGCATTTCGCTTGCTTGGGTCTCGGCCCCGTATGGGCTCGCCCGTGATCGTCCCTGACTCTGTTGCCCTGGGGTGGCTGTCGAAACCCCTTGGGGCCCAGCCTTCAAACCCCTAGACCGTAATGGGCTCGGCATCTCGTTCCTTCGTCTGAAAGGAATAGGGTGGGGGATATCTCCCCCATCATCTTGACAACGGCTGGCGCGCCTTTTGAGGCGATTTTCTCGGGGAGGCAAAACGACGCCTGCCGCATCAGCGGTCAGACGCGACATGGCGTTAGTGGATGGAACATAACCGTTCTCGTGATTAATGAGGAAAAAGTGGGCACGTGGGCGGCAAAATTGGATCAGGATTAACTGTGCCG
Source organism: Miscanthus floridulus (assembly GCF_019320115.1). NCBI lineage: Eukaryota > Viridiplantae > Streptophyta > Magnoliopsida > Poales > Poaceae > Miscanthus > Miscanthus floridulus. The sequence goes on along the minus strand of NC_089586.1, from coordinate 32,390,785 downwards.
GATCTAGGGGAAACTTCCCCAATTTCGTCGCCCGTCCGTTTCGCCTTCACCCTGCATAAATACGCAACGAGCCTCGCCCCTCCCCTCGTTACCTTGCCTGCATTAGCTCTGCCCTTATTGAGCCATCGCTAGAGCAGCGAGCACCGAGGAGAAGAAGGGAGAAGGGCGAGGCAGAGAGAGAGAGAGAGACTCACCATCATATTCGAACCCTCCACCGCACTCATGGCTGGCGACATTGTTGTCATCGAGGCGGACCCATGGGATCCATCCGATGTCATTGTGGAGGTGCTTTAGTCGCTCATCGACGGCGGACTCCTTCGTCCGATGACCGACCCCAATAGGCCGGAGTGGATCGCTCCGTCGGGCAAGCCGGAGCCGAGGCCTCGTGACGGTTATGTCGTGAGCTTTGTGTCCTTTCACGAGCGCAGCCTCGGCATCCCGGTGGACCGGTTCATGTGGGTGCTCCCGCACTACTACAGCGTGGAGCTCCATAATTTCAACCCCAATTCCATCGCATAGGCGGCCATCTTCATCGCCGTCTGCGAGGGGTATTTGGGGATTGCTCCCCATTGGGAGTTGTGGCTCCATCTCTTCCGGGTGGGGCATACCACCAAGCTGACGGGCACGTCGGGCATGAGGAAGGCGGTGAGGGCCGGCGGCTGCACTCTCCAAGTGCGCTAGGACCGCCAGCACCTCTACATCGCGACCCAGCTCACGTCATCCAATCATTGATGGTACACGAGCTGGTTCTACCTCCACAACGACGACGGTGGTCTCCCCTCCTACACTGGGCGGATTGTGGGGAGCTGCCCGGAGAGATGGAAGTACGGCGTCCCGAGGGAGGATCAGCCCAAGCTGCAGCCGCTCTTGGAAGGACTAGAGAGGCTACGGGACCGTGGCCTTACCGCGGCTGTGGTTGTGGCCGCCTTCCACCGTCGGAGGGTGCTGCCGCTGATGGGTCGGTGGCGGCGCCTGTTCGAGATGAGGCTGGATGAGCCGATCATGGGCATCCGGATGTCCACCTCCGCCCTCTCTGACGAGGAAATTCTTCGCCGGGTGAGGGAGACGGTGGAGGTTTTGAAGATGAGGAGCGGTGGTCTAACCACCCTCACGATGCGTCCGTCACGGGGGTTCCTCTCGCTGGTAAGTCACGCGCCGCTGCAGTCCCTGAGCCCTCTCTGTTTCTCATTATTTCTTGTTTCCTTATCCGCGTTCGCCGTTCCCGTAGGGGATGAGGGACGTGCGAGCCTCCCGCCGCCCATTCCTGAGGACGCGAGGCGACGGGCGATCAACCGGGCGCACGCCGAGGCTCAAAAAAAGCGGAAGGACACCAAGGCGGCGAAGCGCATGAAGAAGATCCTCGCGTGCGAGGAACTAGACAAGCGCCGTCGGCAGCAAAGGAAGGACGGTCTCCCGTTGGAGGAGTCCCCTTCGTCGTCGCTATCGACGGATGCCTTGGACGGAGATGACAAGGGCGAGGTGGGGTGGGTTCCCCTGGAACATCTCCCTGACATTGGGGAGACGGTGCCCGAGGCATCGGCAAGTAGTCCGGCGCTCCTAGAGGGAGGAGGAGGAGCTGTCCCGAGGTCAGCAGTCTCCCACCCTGGGGCCGAGGCCGACACGCCCGAGGCGTGGGCGCTAGGCAAGCGTGCCGTCAGCCTAATGGGCTCGATGGTAGTAGTGGAGCAAGTGGCGGCGGGTGCAACGCAACCGCCCTCGCAGAGGACCGAGGGGGCACCGGGGCCCGTTGGGGACTGGCCGGTGCCGGTGGATGCAGAGGCCGCGCCCCTACCGCCGCCACCGCCTTTGCAGATGAGGGTTGCAGTGCCGAAGCGGTTGCAGCCTCGCTCGGGGTAAGCGTATTTTTGGTAGAGCCGCAGCGTTTTTCCGTTCGTTCTTCAGTCTCGTGCTGACCCTGTAGGTGATTTGTCCTTAGTCGGAAGTGACCTGCGGAGGTGCTTTCCTTGGCGCCCCTCAAGGCGCTCAAGGTGAGCCCCAGCTCCACCGCCCACTGGGAGGTGGTCGACGTCGAGGAGACTGGCGCCGTGGAACAGGAGGTTCTGACCCTGGGCGAGGGAAGCTCGGCCCTCGTGCGGGTGAGACCCGAGCCTCGGGGGTGGGATCACCTGCGTGTACTGTGGCGGAGCCAGGACGACCCTGAGGGGGAGCCTCTGTTCGCCCTTGAGGACGCAGCCGAGGGCGGGCGCTGGGACACCTTCAAGCAATACCGCTAGCTGGCGGAGCAGTCACTACGGACGGCGCTGTCTGTGGTGGCCGACGAACTACCCGGAGTTGCCTATGTTCATGCTTTCTTTTCTCGTGCGATGTTGTCTTTTTCTGAGTTTTGTTGTAGTGAATGACCCCTGTTCTGCTTCCCTAGGAGCTCGAGACCCGGTCCCTTGGGAAGTCGGTCTTTCTCCGGCGGGAGAAGGACGTCTGGGACCAACTCCAGCGGCAAAAGGGCCTACTTGCGGGTGCCAACGAGCTTCTGGCGGCGCGGAGTGCGGAGGTGGAGGACCTTCATCTTTGTTGTGCCGACGCGAAGGTCGAGGTGGCCATGGCCCAGGAGCAGGTCACCCCTTTGGTGCGCACGGGTCAAGGAGTTGGAGGAGGAGCTGACCCGCGTCGCCAGTGATCGGGATGCCTTTAGGTCCCGAGCTAAAGAAGCGATGGCCTCGGGCAAGGCCCTTGCTGGGCAGCTAGGGGCGGAGCAGAGTGCGCACCAGCTGACGAAAGGCACCTTGGATGAGGCCCTTACGGCGGTTGAGGCCTCCTGGACCGAGGCTGTGGTCTAGAGGGGAAAGGCTGAGGGTGAGTACTGTCCCCTTCGTTTTCTTCGTTTTTCTTGTGTTCACCTCCTAACTCCCTGGTGTGATGCAGAGCTGGGGAGAGAGGCTTCCAGGGCGGCTGAGGCTTCTTGGGTCGAGGCCCGATGTCTGAGGGATCCACGTGAGCGGAAGCGTAGGCGTAAGCATAAGAGGCGGCGTCATTTCTCAACCCGAAGGGGTATGGGGATGGTGCCGTCGCCGGGCTCTGCTCCACTGGAGTTGGCTCCTCAGGGAGTGGTGGAGCGGAGCTTGATGATGGGGCATCGCCGCATGCCACCGGCATTTTTCCCTTGTCCAGGCTCAGGCTAGACAGGTCCCCAACCAGGGACCTTGTGCCAACAGCTGGCCATAGGATACCGGCGGAGAGCGCCGTGTCGCCCTGGGTTCGCGTGGCGTCGGGGTGATCCTGCTCACGTCGTGCCTGGCGAGCACGGCGAGAGCGGCCGCCCGGGCGCCGCCTGTGCCTGGGCTGCCGGTGCATGACGTCGTCGTCGGTCGGTGGGGCTCAGGGCGTGAGGAGTACCATGTCGTACTCATGCCCCAGAGACATGAACTCTAGGCTCCCAAACTAGATCATCGTGCCAAGACGCAGCGGTCGTACGGGGTCTGCCATCCAGAACTTGTTGGGATGACGAAACTGACACGCAGAGTCCCCTACCTGGCGCGCCAACTATCGGTGTTTGGGACCGGGGGGTCCTCAACCAACTAGTAAATTTGTATTGTGTTCCCAATTCCGGATGGTGATGCAAAGAGACACAAAGTTTATACTGGTTCGGGTAGTGGGTACCCTACGTCCAGTTTAAGAGATCGATCTTGTATTCCTTGCACCGAAATGCTCGTAGTAGGGGGTTACAAGCAGGGCGAGAGAGGGAGCTAGCCCTAGGTCTCTTCGTAGTACGGCGTGGATCACTTGAGATGTTGATCTCAAGTTGTATGAGAGCTCGTATGTTCCTCTGAACGTTATCCGTGAGTTCATCGCGTGTACCTAGGCCTAATCGTAAGTCTCCTCCCCCGAAACGGCCCTGGTCCCTCCCTTTTATAGTTGAAGAGGGGACAAGGGTGATACATGCGCTAGTTACATGGCGTCGTGCGAACGGAGGCGCATGTTCGAGCCCTATAGCCCGTTGCTGTGGCGGCGTGGTTGACGGAGTGGTCCTGTCCTTGAAGTACTGGGGCGATGCGCCGGTCACATCCGTTCCTGTGTGTCGTGGGGGCTCCAGTGTTTGCTTGAAGCGGGGCGTGGCGGTCGACGCGCCGGTCATCGTGTGGTGACTGCGAGAGAGGCCGAGGCTCAGCGGGTGCCGAGGCCGAGCCATCGTGGGAGGCTCGGCAGACACGAATCTTGAGGTTGTCGAGACCCTGAAGTAGATTGCCACGGCTCGGAGGGAGCGGTTGGGCTTGTATGCTGATTTCGAGGCTATGGTGACCCGGACTTGACCTCCCATGCCGCGTTGTTCCTGGGGCAGGGATTAGGTGGCACAGTGTAGTTTAGGCGCTGATCGTGGGCACAACACCAGCGCACAGTGCCCGATAACCCCTACCCCGTCCTGCTCTGGACGGTATGGCGTCGACGTGACCTCCCGTCCCGTCGGCCACTCCATAGTGTCGAGCCGTCGTCCGGCTGAGATTGCGGGGTGGTTGACGCATTAATGGGATACGGCGCGTTGTCGGGAAGACGGGTCGAGGCGGGGGCGATGGGCCATTGCCGAGCCGGCCTCGAGCGATACGGAGAATCGCTGTCTCGTCCGAGGCCGTACGCGCGGGGCCTCGGGCGAGACGGAGAATGGGTTCCTTGTCGAGGCTTCCCGTGCGCGGCCTCGCGCGAGGCGGAGATTCGTCAAGCCGTCGAGACCTCCCGTGCGAGGCCGAAGGCGAGGCGGAGAGCCGGTGGGCTCGGACGGGGCCGGTAATTAACCAATGGCTTACCTTCTGGCTTTGTTTTTATGGGGTTGAAGTGGCTCTTTCGATATACGCTAGGGGTACCCCGTTTTATGGTACCCAACAGACATGAACATGGAGGGTGCAACATTGAAGAATGGAGAAGGATCAAAATTCTTAGACAAGAGAAGCACACAAGTAGAGAGAGCAAACTGATGAACTTGGTTGTTTGCATTTGATATGTGCATATTCATGTGCTTGCTTGCTTTGTATAAGTTTTTAAATTTGAATATACATGCTTGTGTGGTGTATGTTAGTTGTAGAATTTGATTGATGATTTAATAACTAACGTGCATATGATGATAGCTTTTACTAATGTGGACAAGGGTCATCGGAATTCGTATTTTCAAAAGAAAGTAGTTTTGGCCTGCAATCCTAGATCCACCGTATATATGCTAAAATTTAGCTTATACTGATACTTATGCTGAAATATTATGAGAGAAAAATATTGTTTCATGTCTGAAAAGTAGTGCTCAATAAGCTTAAGCGAACAACACGCAAACTCAAGTAATTTTTCCCAAGCAATTTCCAGTAGAAACTTTGTACCATTCTCGGTGGCCAACATTGAGTGGCCAAATTGTTTGCCACTTGAGTGGCCAACATTCTTCATCCATCCGGATGCTCCCCAAGTTCCTTGCCACTCGCCTCTACGTCGACAATGGTGCGCACGGAGCACGCCCCTCTCTGCTTCCTTGACAGCGACACCGCCTCCGTCGCCACACTTCGTCCTGGTCCCTCTCGTGGTGCAGGGCCACGTCATCCCGCTGGTCGACCTCGCGCGCCTCCTCGCGGAGCGCGGAGGGCGGAGCGCGCGCTAGCGTGGTCACCACGCCGCTCAACGTCGTGCGGCAGCGCGGCGTCGCCGAGCACCGAGCAGGCCGCGCGCGCTGGGCTGCTCCTCGAGTTCGTCTGCTCCTCGAGTTCGTCGAGCTGCCCTTCCCGCCGGCTGACTCCAGTCTGCCCCCCGATTTCCAGAATGCCGACATGCTCGCCCAACAATAGCCAGTTCCTCCCTTTCTTCTTGGAGCTGCGGGAGCTCGCCGGCCCGTTCGACGCCTACGTGCGCTCGCTGACACCGCGCCCCAGCTGCATCATCTCTGACTGGTGCAACCCGTCGACGGCCGGCGTGGCCAGGAGCCTCGGCATCCCGCGGCTGTTATTCTACGGGCCGTCGTGCTTCTTCTCTCTCTGCGACCTCCAGGCCTCCAACCACGGCCTACACGAGCGGATAGCCGCGGGCGGCGACCAGGACAAGCATGCCGTGCCGGAAATGCCCGTGCCGGTTGTGGAGACGAAAGCCACCGCGCCCGGTTACTTCACCCACCCAGCGACCCAGCTGCTGCGCGATGAGACAATGGAGGCCATGCGCACAGCAGCAGGCCATCACGGCGTGGCTGGACAAGCAGGCCCCCTGCTCTGTCGTGTACGTCAGCTTCGGCAGCGTCGCGCGCAAGCGCCCCAAGGCCCAAGCAGCTGTTCGAGGTCGGCCACGGCCTCGAGGACTCCGGCAGGCCGTACCTCTGGGTCGTGAAGGACTCCGAGGCAAGCACGGCGGAGGTGCAGCGGTGGCTACACGATCTCGATCTGGAGGCGCGCACGGCCGGGCGCGGCCTCGTGGTCAGAGGCTCGGCGCCGCAGCTGGCCGTCCTGTCACACCGCGCCGTCGGCGGATTCGTCACGCACTGCGGGTGGAACTCTCTCCTCGAGGCCATCGTGCATGGCGTGCCGGTCGTGACGTGGCCACACTTCGGGGACCAATCCTTCAACGAGTAGCTGGCCGTGGACGTGCTCGGGGTCGGCGTGCCCATCGGCGTGACAGCTCCGGTGTTCATTCTGGACGAGGAGTCCGTGGCAGCCGTGCGGGGCGACATCGTGCGGGCCGTGTCCGCGTTGATGGGCGGAAGGGAGACGGCTGACGAGAGGAGGAAGCAGTGGCGGAGCGTGCAGTCAATCAGAATGGGGGGGGGGGGGGGACACCAGGATCGGATGCAGTAGTAGCTACTACTGCTACATAAGCAGCAGTAGCATCTCAGCCGTTCAAGGAACCATCAATGGCTAGGATCAGAGCCTCTTTCCCTTCTTTTATTTTCTCCCCCATTTGCAATCAGTCTCTGTTTGCGCACGGTGATGTTTGGCTCTGCGAGGAGGATTTGCTCGTCACGTGTGAGTCACCAACAGTGCCAGACTCAAGTGTGAAAATTACAAAAATATACCATTACGGAGCATATATGTTGAAAATTACACAAATTTACATGTAACCACAATCTCAAAAATCTATACCTAATATTAAAAAATATAAAAAAAATCCATTTTTTTTGTCAGACCCAACTGTTTTGCCCACTAGCTCGCGTCCATCTCAACTCCCGTCTCTTCACCTCCCGTCGCTCCGATAAAAAAATGTTCGTCTCACCCCACCACATCGGTTCCGTCTCACGTCCACTACTAGAAAAATGATTTTAGAAGATACGGTCAAATCATTTTCGGAGACGGGCACACCTAGCGTCCGCCTGCGTAAATAATTAGGAGGGCTCTACGAAAATGCCCGCCTCCAAAAATCATTTACGGAGGCGGCCAGGCGGGCGTCCTACTAAGACTGACTTCCTTCGAAAATTGATTTACGGATGCGAATGTCTTAAGAGAGTGTGTGGTGTAGTGGTACAGAGGTGCTATCATTGAACGGCAAGTCACCGGTTCGATTGACGGAGGCGGGCGTGTTAAGGCGCCTGTCTTGCATGTAGTGCCGTTGCTGCTCTAGTCCCGTGTGTAGTCTCGGCGCTGAGATGGAGCGGTCTGCGCCACCTCCTCCTGGCCTCCTGGGGCCCTCCTACCGCATTCTTCGGAGAAGCTGGCGCCGCCACGTTGGTTGTCGTTCATGGTGCCTCCTGCTTCCTCCTTTAACTTTGCCTAAGTTTCTTTTTTACATGATTGGATACTTTGTGCAGCGTCTTAAAGTGGAAAAAATTTAAATGTGATTAATTTCATGTCTTTTCCTGTAGCAATTGGCATGACGACGGGAACAAATTGTATGTCCCATCGCAACGCACGTCGTCTACTGGTAGAACGATTTTTCAATAATTGTCCCACCAGAAAATAACTTCAGGTAAAATAAAATGCTGGAAATACGATTTTATATTTACTTAAGCATATATGTTGGGAAATTATTACATAGAAGAATATTACTTTTTGACCATGAATTTAGATTTTTTTGGATTTTTGAAAAAGATTTTGTTGCTGAACAACTTAACTGAAAACCGTGTCACTTTCACTACCCTTTCACTCCAAAAAATAGAGACCGATAGCACATGGGGGAGGAAAAAAAAAAGGAGAGAAAGGGGCTCTGATCCTGGCCATTGATGGTTCGTTGGATGGCTTAGATACTGCTACTGCTTATGTTGCAGTAGTAACTACTACTGCACCCGATCCTGGTCCGGGGGGGGGGGGGGGGGGGGGGGCAGTTTAATCGGAGTACTCTTGAGAATCAAAGTCTGAATCCAGCGAAGCAACAACTTCTCCTGAGAGCTGTCTTGCCCAGCAGTATGGCTGACACTCACAGCACCTGAGACCTGAGAACTACGGAGTACTACTACGGAGTCTACATCACTTTGGTGTCTAGTACGCGTCAGGCACAGCACCTGACAAGCACAAATGCAGACTTTGCAGTGATCAGCGCTTGCAGGAGGGGGGATGAAGATGAAGTACCAAGCTTATCAATCCCATTATGAACTTCCATTCTGGTACCAACTGGAATGGCTGATCGATCCCATTTGACTCCTTGATTCTTGTGTTTCCATGTTCAGGGTCAGCCAACACTGTAGAACAAATTTATACTTCACAAATAAGTGGCCTCCATCCACATCAAACCTCTAGCAAACTGGACACCTTGTATGTATATCCATACCTCTCCGACTTATATTTGTTCACAGGGGAAGGCTATTTTGCGCAACCCGCCATACATGTGTGTGTGTGTGTGGGTGGGGGGTGGGGGGGGGCTTGGTTTGTGAGGGGGATACTTTTAGTTCCATATCCTATTCCAATATTCCAATCAAGAGTGAATTTGGCACCGCCTGCTATAGGCGTCTCTCCCAGCTGCCGCTGCAATTGTCTTGATTTATTTTCTTCCAGGACGTGATATCCTGACTTTACAAAGAACATATCTCTGTTGTCATAGTGCCATGCTAAAAAAATAATCCATGTCTTGTTGAACAGGGATTGCCAAAATGTGTTGCACATCCTCCTCCCAAAAAATATCTTTCACAACCTGGTTGTCCCAACGTCTAGTGATTGGATCATTTAGTTCAGATACCCGTATTATGATGTTTCTGTCTCAAGCTATTCATTGTCTTCTCGACACTCTAGTAGGAATCTAAGGATCAAGCCAAATATTAATGTTCTCACCACTACCAACTCTCCAAATTAGCCCTCTTTAAGGGCTTTGATTCCATGCAAAATATTTCTCCACGAATTGGAAATACCTGGTTGCTTCTTTGCCTCCAAAATGTTCCAACTTGGGAAGTACTTCGCTTGCAAAACCTGAGCATAAATTGAGTTTGGTGCCTGCAGAAGTCGCCACCCTGTCTAACCAACATAGCCAAATTAAACAAGTGCAAATCACGATAGCCAAGCCCTCCCAGACTTTTCCTTTGGGAGAGAGTCTCCCATGATAGCCAATGCACTTTTCTTCTCTCGTCATATTGTTGAGCCCACCAGTATTAGCAAATCATAGTGCTAATAATGTCATCACATAAGGTCTTTGTCAGGTCAAAGCAAGACATTGCATACGTGGGAATGGCTTGTGCAACAGCTTTAGTTAGTACTTCTTTCCTAGTTTTCGACGAAAGTTTCTCCATCCACCCTTGGATCCTTTTCCACACACGGTCTGTGAGGTATGCAAAGGTTTTTTATCTTGACCTGCCCATATATATAAATAGGTAAGCCAAGATATCTCTCATTTCTTGCCTCTGACTTTATATTCAGAGTAGCCATCATGCTTTGTTTTACATTGTTTCTTGGGTTCTTCCTAAACATGATTTGAGGACATGTCCTTATTGATTATGTGCCCTTGAGAAAACCCCATAAATTGAAAGAATATTTTGTAGATGGCTAGCGCATTGTTCATTAGCTTTTAAGAGCAACAAAGAATCATCAACAAACAATAAATGGTTTATACTTGGCGCATTGTTGCAACTTCCCCCCCCCCCCCCCCAGCTAAATCTCCTCTTTGTTCAGCGGCATTCAGTACATGTGTGTGTGTGTGTGGGTGGGGGGTGGGGGGGGGCTTGGTTTGTGAGGGGGATACTTTTAGTTCCATATCCTATTCCAATATTCCAATCAAGAGTGAATTTGGCACCGTCTGCTATAGGCGTCTCTCCCAGCTGCCGCTGCAATTGTCTTGATTTATTTTCTTCCAGGACGTGATATCCTGACTTTACAAAGAACATATCTCTGTTGTCATAGTGCCATGCTAAAAAAATAATCCATGTCTTGTCGAACAGGGATTGCCAAAATGTGTTGCACATCCTCCTCCCAAAAAATATCTTTCACAACCTGGTTGTCCCAACGTCTAGTGATTGGATCATTTAGTTCAGATACCCGTATTATGATGTTTCTGTCTCAAGCTATTCATTGTCTTCTCGACACTCTAGTAGGAATCTAAGGATCAAGCCAAATATTAATGTTCTCACCACTACCAACTCTCCAAATTAGCCCTCTTTAAGGGCTTTGATTCCATGCAAAATATTTCTCCACGAATTGGAAATACCTGGTTGCTTCTTTGCCTCCAAAATGTTCCAACTTGGGAAGTACTTCGCTTGCAAAACCTGAGCATAAATTGAGTTTGGTGCCTGCAGAAGTCGCCACCCTGTCTAACCAACATAGCCAAATTAAACAAGTGCAAATCACGATAGCCAAGCCCTCCCAGACTTTTCCTTTGGGAGAGAGTCTCCCATGATAGCCAATGCACTTTTCTTCTCTCGTCATATTGTTGAGCCCACCAGTATTAGCAAATCATAGTGCTAATAATGTCATCACATAAGGTCTTTGTCAGGTCAAAGCAAGACATTGCATACGTGGGAATGGCTTGTGCAACAGCTTTAGTTAGTACTTCTTTCCTAGTTTTCGACGAAAGTTTCTCCATCCACCCTTGGATCCTTTTCCACACACGGTCTGTGAGGTATGCAAAGGTTTTTTATCTTGACCTGCCCATATATATAAATAGGTAAGCCAAGATATCTCTCATTTCTTGCCTCTGACTTTATATTCAGAGTAGCCATCATGCTTTGTTTTACATTGTTTCTTGGGTTCTTCCTAAACATGATTTGAGGACATGTCCTTATTGATTATGTGCCCCTGAGAAAACCCCATAAATTGAAAGAATATTTTGTAGATGGCTAGCGCATTGTTCATTAGCTTTTAAGAGCAATAAAGAATCATCAACAAACAATAAATGGTTTATACTTGCCGCATTGTTGCAACTTTCCACCCCCCCCCCCCCCCCCCCCCCAGCTAAATCTCCTCTTTGTTCAGCGGCATTCAGTACATACCAAAAATAAGTAAAGTATAGGGACATAAGGGATCAACCTGCGCCTGCCTCAAGCCTCTTTGCGGGGATGGGTTGACTATGGTTGTTCGATGCCTTTCTTCGTTGGGTTTCCGTGGATGAGTAGTTCACACAGGCCAATGAGCTCGAGATGTTGTTGGGCCTGTGGTAGTGCTTTTTTTTTTGTGCAAAGGCTTGTGACAGTGCTTTGTATTTGCTTTAATGTTTATTAATTTTAGTAATAATTCACATATATATTATATAACTAAATTATTAAATCTGGAACGGTACATCAAAATGCACTAGTATCCGTATATTCTATTCCAACTGGTAATCAGAATAGCCATGGGAATGACATCGATAGTAAGTAGGGAATTGCTGGCGCTCTAACGTCTGATAGGGTAGGATTTCGTCGGACGGTAACCTGGGCACACTCTCACCAAATGGCCTAGCAGAACGGTCCATTAGAAAACGACATCGCGTGACTCTAGCTTCGGTCGCCAGCCCGCTCGCCCGCGCCTACCGCTGCCTCGTTCGTTGTTGCGCGCGCACATCCATCCCCGTTCGCCTCGTCCTGCCCCGCACGCGTACCCTATCCCCGTCCTCCTCACCCCGCCCCGTGCCCGCCACTCCTTCCCCTAACCCCCTCCTCTCTCTCTCTCCGCGCGGGTGGGACCTGGGACCAGGGATGAGGACGAGAACGCCCCATCCACAAGACCTCGGGCGCGCCGCGCGCCCCTTTCCCTGGCATCCGGGGCGTGCCATATGACTCTCTAGACATACATCTGAAACACAAAACACTTACAACATGAAACACTTAAATGCAACATATGTTTAAAGCAGATGAAACATTTGAAACATACACTTGCAACATATGTGCGAAACATATGCAACATCCAGATAAACATAATTGTAACTTCCAACATGAGAACACTAATTGCAACATAAAACTAAAACAGCTCAAACATTTTGAAAATACTCTTGCAACATATGTTTGAAATATGTGCAACATCCAGATCAAAAACGCTTACAACAAGCCTCTGAAACACTTGCAACATGTCTTTGAAACACTTACAATATATGCAACATCCCGATCTACACTTGCAACAACCATATAAAATACTTGCAACATACCTCTCATCTGAAACACTTGAAACATACATTTACAACATAGGGGGAGGGAGAGGCCAGGGCAGTTGATTTCGACCTCAGAGTGGGAGCCGGCGTCGAGCGGCAATGCGCGAGCACCACCAGCACGGGTCGTGCTCGTGGGTGCCCTTAGCTCGGTGGGGACCCACCTGAGGCACGTGACAGCACCAGTAGAGGCGGGTGGTGCGCCCAATGGCGCGGGTGGGCACGCAGCGGGTGGGACTGTGGGAGCAAGGAACGATAGGCGCGGGTGAGGTGCGCGACGAGCAGGAGCGAGGAGTGAGCAGCGCGATCGCGAAGGAGATGGCCACTCCGGCGAATGCGGAGTGGGGCGGGCTAACGGCCGCACGTCGCTGTGAAGTGTGTGGTGGGCGATCGAGTAGGAAGATATTTTTTAGAGAGATGGACAGGTTTGTTGGGCTGGTAACACGCACGGAGACCTAGAAAGGGATGTTTGATGGGACGGACGCTCGATCCTGAGCATTACCGTAATAAGCGCGTATTCAGTTCCACCCCAAAATCCCAAAAAGTGCTACAGTACCTATCACATCGAATGTTTGCGGCCCGTGCATGGAGCATTAAATGTAGACGAAAAAAAAAACTAATTGCACAGTTTGGTGGGAAAATTGCGAGACGAACGTTTTGAACCTAATTAGTCTATGTTTGAACACTAATTGTCAAATAAAAACAAAAATGCTACAATAGCCCAAAATTCCAACTCCCTGAAACTAAGCACGCTCTAAGTATGGAACGAACACATCAGTGTACAGTCATGCACGTACGGTGTAATTCCGGCATTGCCTGCCGACCAACGGCAGCCAACCCAGTACCCAGCCCCGCACGCTTCTCGATCTCGAGCAGGTGTATGATTGCCTTTGGCTTCTTCTCCCGCACAAACGCATGCATAACGAACCGCGCGAGTCCTGCACGGCGCGACGGATCTCGTTTGTCTCGTGGCCTCCTCGTTCCCAAATTTGCCCTGGGATATACATATGCCTCCCCCTTTTGCACGCCGATCACATTGAAGCATATGTTTTAATTTGTGGGCACCATTTCCAGGAGTCGTGTCGTCTAAGCTTTGTCGTCTGTTTGGTTCACGAGCAAACTGGTTGGGCAGCCAAAGCACCGCAGTGAGAAACACATCACCGTTGAGTTGATATAGTGATGGTTCGTTCTAAGTTTCTAACCACCATCGCTTTTAACTGAACTAATGGGAATGGGCTTTTTCCTTCGTCCATCACCTTTTACTCGACGCTGATATTAAAAGTTGAGTATCCTCTCTCGTGAATCATTTTGAAATGACTAATAAGTTCCTAGTTGCTCGTTTTCACATCGATAAAAATGCGGTAAAAAAAGTGCAGGTGAAAATGAGGTCTAGCTAGAGCATTACCACTCCTAAGTGGTACCAGGATTAGAGCTGTAGAAGAACATCTAGCTGATGGTTATGCATGGTTCAAGGGAGAGCAACCAATCACCTTCTGGCTGCAACCATCCTGAAATTCAGGTCTAGGAAAACACACATTATTTGCCGTACACACTAAGGATAACAAGTTGAACAACTGAACATACAGTATAGTACTTCGCTAATTGCTACGTACTTGCTAGATGTCTAGTTGAAAACCATGCGCATGCAAGGACAAAAAAGCAGCGGCGCAAACAATTTTTTGTCCTCAAGATCTGATGATGCGAGACCTGGCTGCTAAGAGGATCTCTAAGAGTCTTTATTAAACTCGTTTTCTAAATTATTATTTAAAAAGCTATTTGAATAAAAAGTATTTTCTATATTTTTTCATCTTCCAATAGTTTTTTTATTTCTTGTGAGTCATTCTTGCTCTTCGTCTTTGGCTATCAAAAAATCTAAAATAAAGAATGACAATGTTTAAAGATCCAATTAAAGAAGTTCTTGCAGAGCATTTTTCTCACTAAAATATGTACTCCTGTCAACCAGGAATCATATAAAGAAGCTTTTAGAGTTACTCTGAGTTCTACGAGTTTGCTTGCAAATCACAGTACTCACACATGTACATATACTCACACCTACAAACGCACGTACATATCATACATGCATGACCACCTCATCGGCTTAGTCTTACTCCTATGAACACACGTACACACCCCTGCTCCTACAAATACCTTCGAAAGAATGAGACTAAACCGCCAGACAATGCATCGATGTCGGCAGACACCTCATGCACCACTAAAAAATCCTGAAAAAGTTCTAGACACTCACTCTAAGCTCCGTTCGGCTTGCTGAAACTTGGCTGAAACTAGCTGAAAACACTGTTCTGACTGAATTGTTGTGAGAAAAAAAACATTGTTTCGGCTAAAAAAACAAGCCGAACAAGCGATTTCTGGGTAAGCCGAGCGGAGCCTAAGTCAAGAACTTGAACAGAAAAACTCGATCAATCAGCTAAGCTACGCTTAGCTCACTCACCTCGCGAATCTTCAAGATTTGAATCTTATCTGATAGCCTTAATGTTTTGACTGGCACAGGTAGCTACTATACTATCTGTTCAGTATACAAGCCATTTAGGTCTTGTTTAGTTTCTCCTCCTAAAATTTACTCCATATCCATCGAATATTTAGATACATGTATAGATTATTAAATTAGACTAAAAAATAACTAATTGTACAGTTTACGACTAATTTGCGAGACGAATTTTTTAAGCATAATTAGTCCATGATTTAACAATGTGGTGCTATTAGGCTTAATAAATTCGTCTCGCAGATTACTGACGGATTCTGTAATTTGTTTTTTATTAATATCCAAATACTATTTACAACACCTTCATATGACACCCGATGTAACACCCTAAAACTTTACACCAGCATCAAATCATCAATCTACAAGTTGCTCGGACAAACCAGGTCGGTTGCACGTTCTTTTCTCTCAGTCGAGGAAACGACGGCTGCAAAGATCTAGAAGTGTCATACATAGATTTGCCTCCAATTGGATACCTGAATGTAAATTATTGGTCTAGCTCCTAGCAGTTCCTTTCGATACCTATCATGAAAACGACGAGGTAGCCGACGAGGTAGCTAAGGCACGTAAATTATTTGATTATTGGACTTATCTTTTTTTTAAGACCGACGCAAACGTTCATAAACACGAGCATATACTCACTTCCATGAACGCATGTATGTACATCCTACTCTTATGAATATCTCCGAAGAACTAAATTAGACTGGTAAATTTCGAAATTGATAAAGTCACCACAGTCAACTCGCCTACAACTTATCCTTGAAGCAAGCATGTGACCAATCACCTTTGTTGATTGCCACAATGCCACGACGAACGCTTCTTCGAACGAAGCGGAAGGCGACTAGCGGAGTCGCCGCAGCCTATGAAATGCGGTGGGCAATAATGCCAAATGATCGAGCGGCGGGCTATATATGGATGTCCGCTTGTATGTTCACCACACAAAAAAAAAAAGACTTACGTATGTACTGGCATGCGAGAAATATGCATATATATGATATGACGCTCTGGCCGGTGTAAATAAAAATTAAAGGTCCTTTGAACATCGATCCTCGTGTTTCTCAAGAACAATGGCCCCGTTCGCTGGTCTGAAACTTGGCTGAAACTGGCTGAAAAACACTGTTCCGGCTGAATTGTTGTGAGAGAAAAATACTGAAAAAAAAGCCGAACAAGCCATTTTTAAGACAAACGAACGGGGCCAATTTGTTTTGCTTGTCACTGTTGTGAGAGATTAGAACAGATACACTATAAAGATAGTCGACGTAGATTTTCCTTGCAATTCATGACCACAAATAGCGACTCACCGTCAGCGACAAAGATCTTCAAATCGTTGGAACATCATTTCTGTTCGACTTATTAGGCTCAGTTATCAGCTATGGTATAGTGTTTTTCTCTCATAATACTTTTTAGCCTAACTTTTCAGCGAAACGAACAGGATCAGAAGAATTGGCTGGGGTTCTCCCCAAACACACTTGACATTGCAGGAAGATGATGAGCTGTTCACGTACTGTACATGGTGCACGCTACAATTAGTAAATATACAAATCTACTGTTGAAGCAGGAAAATATTCGAGTGTAAAAAGAAAACCATGGAACACAATCACTGGTTGTTACATAATAGTTACTACATTACATACCAGTTTCCAAAAAAAAAAAGGAAAAACGTACTTACATACCATACCGTTGATGAAAACCAACATTTCAATTTGCAAGCTCCTGCATCCGTACTGCCATTGAGATGGTAGTCCATGCATGCACTGTTCTAGCCTACCCTTTTCTGCCTCCACATTGCCTGAAGCTCTCAATCAGCTGCGTCAGGTTCTCATACGAGGACCCTCCTTTCGCCATGGCCACATGAGCTTTCTCCCCGTACTCCTTGGCCTTCCTCCTCCTCTCGTCCGCCTCCTCCCCTTCGCCCATCAGCGCCGACACCGCCCGCACGATGTCCCCACGCGCCACTGCCACATTCTCGTCGTCGAACACCATCACGGGCGCCGTGACGCCGACGGGCACGCCGACGCCGAGCACGTCCACCACCAGCCGCTCGTTCAAGAACTGATCGGCGAAGTGCGGCCACGTCACCACGGGCACGCCGTGCGCCACGGACTCCAGCAGCGAGTTCCAGCCGCAGTGGGTGACGAACCCGCCCACGGCGCGGTGGGACAGGATGGCGAGCTGCGGCGCCCAGCCGCGCACCACGAGGCCGCGCCCCGCCGTGCGCGCCTCTAGCGCCCCAAGCCACTCCTGCACCTCCGGCACCGCGGCGGACACCTCAGCCTCCTTCACCACCCAGAGGAACGGCCTGCCGGTGTCCTCGAGGCCGTGGCCGACCTCGAATAGCTGCTTCGGGAGCTTCCGCGCCAGGCTGCCGAAGCTGACGAACACGACGGAGTCCGTGTCCATCGTGTCGAGCCAGGCGGCCACCGCGCTCTGCAGCCGGACGCCGTCCGACGACGTGTCCCCGCGCGACGCCATGGCCTCGACGTCCCGGTTGGAGAGGCAGAGAGGACCAAGCGTCCACACGGGTTTGCCGAGCGCCGCCTCGTAGCACGACACGAACTGGCCCTCGAGGTCCGCGAACGTGTTCACCACCGCGCCGTCGGCCGTGCGCATGGCCTCCACGCACTCCGTCCAGAGCGCCTCCCACCCCGGCGAGTTAAAGAAGCCCGGCGCCGTGGCCTTGGTCACCTCCACGTGCACCGGCATGCCTGGCACCACGAACCTCTCCTGGTCGTCGTCGGTCGCCGCGGTCTGCTCGCGTAACCCGTGGTCGATGGCGTTGAGGTCGCAGAGCGAGTAGAAGCACGACGGCCCGTGGAAGAAGAGGCGAGGGATGCCGAGTCTTCTGGCCACGCCGGCCGTCCACGGGTTGCTCCAGTCGGAGATGATGCAGCTCGGGCGCAGCGCCAGCGCTCGCAGGTATGCTTCCAGCGGGCCGGCGAGCTTCTGCACGGCGTTGAACAAGGGGATGAAGTGGCCGTTGTCCGTGACCTGGTCCACGTTCTCGATGCCCGGGGGCAGGCCGTCGTTGGTGTCCGTCGGCAGCGGGAGCTCGACGATCTCGAGGGACAGCTTAGTGCGCACGGCCTGCTCGGCGACGCCACGCAGCCGTACGCCGTTCACCGGTGTCGTCACCAAGCTCGCGCGCGCGCCGCGTTCCGTCAGGTGGCGGGCGAGGTCTACCATGGGGATGGTGTGGCCCTGCGCCACGAGGGGGACGATGACGAAGTGAGATGGCGGTGGTGGCGCTGGCATAGCAGAAGCAGATTCCTCCGTGGGCGCCATGGACGTGCTAAGCTAACTTCCGGCGGGCACCGCACGAATGGTGTAAGAAATAGGGTGGCCTGTGAGTCTGTGAGACTGTGACCAGAAGGATCGAGGCGTTGGTTTTATATAGCCTAACTGTCCGGTCCACTCGCTCTCTACTCAAGGCCCACTCGTGATTCGCTCAGCTACCAGACTGACTGGCCCACTTGCGCAGGCGAGGGAACTCCAGCTACCGGCCCACTCGCGGCCCACCAGAGCAGGCGAGGGAAAAAGCCAAAAAAAATCTGGCTGGATGGGGTCTCGAACCGTGGTCTCCCCCGCCTAATACCCAGGGCTTACCACTACACAACACGAACTTAAATAAAAACTATTAAAATATGGTATTACATATATTAAAATAATCTTGCAAATGTTAAAATATGTCCGCTGCTAGACTTGCCAATTTACTTTAGATAGACATGTGATTACGGTTCAAAGTATGCACAGTGTAAGTAGAAACAAGTAAATCAGTTGGGAAGTCCTAATAATTTCTAGATGTGTAAACTTGCTCTGATTCTCTTCCGATTTGCAGTTCTAATGGCCATCCAGTGATATGTCTCTCAAGGACATGTACTTGGATGACATTTATTTTCTAGCTTTTAAAATATGCCAATGGCTACTGCCTTCTCTTCAGGCTTCTTAGATTCGAGGGTGATGCTCCATATTAGTTTTTGTTCAGTTGGGTTATATAATCCCTAAGCAGCAAGGGTTCCACGCTCCGACCACCCCCACACCGCGACGACTACCGTGACAACCATGGTCGGAACGACAATTTTGATCGCCGCAACCAGCGCAACGATTTTCGCGACCACCACGACCAGCGTAATCAGCGGCGTAATCGCCGTGACGATTACAGGGGCAAGCGTGCTCGGAAAGATGACGGCGAAGTCAACATCGTTAAAAAAGGTGGCGGCGAAGAAGACTACGCCAAAGCATTGAAAGGACCCTGCCAGCTCCATCCCAAGTCAAACCATACCATGGAGAATTGCCGTGTTCTCAAATCCATCTACACGCGTCAACAGGCTCCGGATAAATTCGACAAGCCTAACGACGCAGGAGAGCAGCGTAACGAGGACAACGATGATAAAGACGCAGATCCCCGTCACAAGTATGTCAAGCCAACCGATCGCGTCCACACCATCATTGGGGGCAGAGTGTCCATCGAGACCAAACGAGAGTGCAAGCTACTCGTCCGCGCTTGCTTGAACGTGGCCAATGCCGACAACCTCATCGCTGATCCGTGGCTCCCTCCTTGGTCTCACCGCGAGATCTCCTTCAGCAGAAAGGACCAATGAGCTGCAATACCTGAGCCAGGGCGTTTTCCTCTGGTTCTCGATCCTTGTATCAACAAGGTTCAGTTCGATAGAGTGCTGATTGACGGCGGCAGTTCTATCGATATACTGTTCAAGAACAGTTTGCCAGCCCTGAAGATAACCCAGGCTGATCTCAAGCCATACGAGGCATAGTTCTAGGGTGTTCTCTCCGGACAGAGCTCCACACCTCCCGGACAGATCACGCTACCTGTGCAATTTGGTACCCCAGACCACTTCCGCACCGACTATGTCAACTTCGTGGTCGCCGACTTCGAAGGCACCTACCATGCTATCCTTGGCCGACCAGCGCTCACCAAGTTCATGGCCATACCTCACTATAGGTATTTGGTGCTCAAGATGCCTACTGAGAAGGGGGTTCTAACTCTTAGGGGCAACGTATACGCATCTTACACCTACGAGGATGATAGCTTCAAAATAGCAGAGGCTCATGACCTCTCTATTCGCATGGCCAAGACCACGCTCGACGCCAAGCAGACCCCAGCCGACCACCTAGAGATCCTAGAGCTTGAGGCCCCATGCAAGAACATCAAGTCCAAAGAGCACAAAGAGATCCAGCTGGTCGATGGTGATCCCAGCAAAACGGCCCTTATCGGGGCCAACCTAGATCCTAAATAGGAAGACACGCTCGTCAGGTTCTTGAGGAGCAACATGAGTGTGTTCGCATGGAAACCCGCTGACATGCCCGGTGTACCTCGGAACTTGATTGAGCACTCCTTAAATGTCGATGGCAAGGACAAACCCATCAAGCAGAAGCTACGACGGTTCGCTCGCGACAAAAAGGAGGCTATTAGGGTAGAAGTTACACAGCTTTTAGCAGCTGGATTTATCAAAGAAGTGTATCATCCAGAGTGGTTAGCCAACCCGATTCTTGTACGCAAAAAGAATAAGGAATGGAGAATGTGCGTTGATTACACTGATCTCAACAAACACTGCCCTAAAGACCCCTTCGGCTTACCTCGCATAGACGAGGTCGTAGATTCAACTGCCGGTTGCGAGCTGCTTTTCTTTCTCGATTGCTACTCTGGTTATTACCAAATAGCTCTTAAAAATGGATGACCAGATCAAGACATCCTTCATCACGCCCTTTGGCGCCTACTGCTACACAACCATGTCGTTCGGGCTCAAGAACGCTGGGGCTACCTACCAACGCGCCATACAGGCCTACCTCAAAGATGAGATAAAAGACGACCTCGTCGAGGCTTATGTTGACGATGTAGTTGTTAAAACCAAGGAAGCATACACCCTTGTCGACAACCTAGAACGTACCTTTGCAACCCTTAACACATTCCAATGGAAATTAAACCCAAAGAAGTGCATCTTTGGTGTTCCATCTGGTATACTGCTCGGCAACGTCGTCAGTCACGACGGCATACGCCCTAACCTAGAGAAAGTAAAAGCTGTCTTGGACATGAAGCCGCCCAAAAAGGTGAAGGATGTTCAGAAGCTTACCGGATGCATGGCTGCCCTCAGTCGTTTCATATCTAGATTAGGCGAAAAAGGACTACCGTTTTTCCAGCTGCTCAAAGCATTCGAGAAGTTTGAGTGGTCGAAGGAAGCAGACACTGCCTTTACATAGCTGAAACAATTCCTTACATCACCTCCGGTCCTCACTGCTCCCAGAGAAGATGAAACCCTCCTGCTTTACATTGCGGCAACTAATCGAGTGGTCTCCACTGCCATGGTGGTCGAGCGCGACGAGCCCGACCACGTCTACAAGGTACAGCGACCAATTTATTTCATCAGTGAGGTGCTCAGTGAATCCAAGATCAGGTACCCACAGATTCAAAAACTGATCTACGCCATACTAATTACATCCCGAAAGTTGAAACACTACTTCGATGAATATCGTGTGGTGGTCATGACCGAGTACCCTCTGGGAGACATCATTCGCAACAAGGATGCAAACGGGCGCATCGTCAAATGGGCAATGGAGCTATGCCCTTTCTCTTTGGAATTTGTAAGCCGTACTACAATCAAGTCTTAGGCACTTGTCGATTTCATCGTCGAGTGGACAGACTTAAGCACACCTGCCTCTCAGGGGCCCGCCAAGTATTGGAAGATGTACTTCAACGGCTCTCTCAACATCGATGGTGTAGGACCAGGAGTCCTTTTCATATCACCATCCAAGGAGCAGCTGCGATATGTCCTCGGATTTATTTCCCAGCGTCTAATAACGCCACCGAGTACGAAGCATGCCTACACGGTCTGGCGCATTACAGTCGAGCTCGGTGTCAAGCGTCTCTATGTCTACGAAGACTTGGCTCTAGTCATCAACCAACTCAACAAGGGCGGAGCGCGCGCTAGCGTGGTCACCACGCGCTCAACGTCGTGCGGCAGCGCGGCGTCGCCGAGCACCGAGCAGGCCGCGCGCGCTGGGCTGCTCCTCGAGTTCGTCGAGCTGCCCTTCCCGCCGGCTGACTCCAGTCTGCCCCCCGATTTCCAGAATGCCGACATGCTCGCCCAACAATAGCCAGTTCCTCCCTTTCTTCTTGGAGCTGCGGGAGCTCGCCGGCCCGTTCGACGCCTACGTGCGCTCGCTGACACCGCGCCCCAGCTGCATCATCTCTGACTGGTGCAACCCGTCGACGGCCGGCGTGGCCAGGAGCCTCGGCATCCCGCGGCTGTTATTCTACGGGCCGTCGTGCTTCTTCTCTCTCTGCGACCTCCAGGCCTCCAACCACGGCCTGCACGAGCGGATAGCCGCGGGCGGCGACCAGGACAAGCATGCCGTGCCGGAAATGCCCGTGCCGGTTGTGGTGACGAAAGCCACCGCGCCCGGTTACTTCACCCACCCAGCGACCCAGCTGCTGCGCGATGAGACAATGGAGGCCATGCGCACAGCAGCAGGCCATCACGGCGTGGCTGGACAAGCAGGCCCCCTGCTCTGTCGTGTACGTCAGCTTCGGCAGCGTCGCGCGCAAGCGCCCCAAGGCCCAAGCAGCTGTTCGAGGTCGGCCACGGCCTCGAGGACTCCGGCAGGCCGTACCTCTGGGTCGTGAAGGACTCCGAGGCAAGCACGGCGGAGGTGCAGCGGTGGCTACACGATCTCGATCTGGAGGCGCGCACGGCCGGGCGCGGCCTCGTGGTCAGAGGCTCGGCGCCGCAGCTGGCCGTCCTGTCACACCGCGCCGTCGGCGGATTCGTCACGCACTGCGGGTGGAACTCCTCTCCTCGAGGCCATCGTGCATGGCGTGCCGGTCGTGACGTGGCCACACTTCGGGGACCAATCCTTCAACGAGTAGCTGGCCGTGGACGTGCTCGGGGTCGGCGTGCCCATCGGCGTGACAGCTCCGGTGTTCATTCTGGACGAGGAGTCCGTGGCAGCCGTGCGGGGCGACATCGTGCGGGCCGTGTCCGCGTTGATGGGCGGAAGGGAGACGGCTGACGAGAGGAGGAAGCAGTGGCGGAGCGTGCAGTCAATCAGAATGGGGGGGGGGGGGGGGCGGGGGACACCAGGATCGGATGCAGTAGCAGCTACTACTGCAACATAAGCAGCAGTAGCATCTCAGCCGTTCAAGGACCATCAATGGCTAGGATCAGAGCCTCTTTCCCTTCTTTATTTTCTCCCCCATTTGCAATCAGTCTCTGTTTGCGCACGGTGATGTTTGGCTCTGCGAGGAGGGATTTGCTCGTCACGTGTGAGTCACCAACAGTGCCAGACTCAAGTGTGAAAATTACAAAAATATACCATTACGGAGCATATATGTTGAAAATTACACAAATTTACATGTAACCACAATCTCAAAAATCTATACCTAATATTAAAAAATATAAAAAAAATCCATTTTTTTTGTCAGACCCAACTGTTTTGCCCACTAGCTCGCGTCCATCTCAACTCCCATCTCTTCACCTCCCGTCGCTCCCGATAAAAAAATGTTCGTCTGACCCCACCAACCATCGGTTCCGTCTCACGTCCACTACTAGAAAAATGATTTTAGAAGATACGGTCAAATCATTTTCGGAGACGGGCACACCTAGCGTCCGCCCTCCGTAAATAATTAGGAGGGCTCTACGAAAATGCCCCGCCTCCAAAATCATTTACGGAGGCGGCCAGGCGGGCGTCCTACTAAGACTGACTTCCTTCGAAAATTGATTTACGGATGCGAATGTCTTAAGAGAGGTGTGTGGTGTGTAGTGGTACAGAGGTGCTATCATTGAACGGCAAGTCACCGGTTCGATTGACGGAGGCGGGCGTGTTAAGGCGCCTGTCTTGCATGTAGTGCCGTTGCTGCTCTAGTCCCGTGTGTAGTCTCGGCGCTGAGATGGAGCGGTCTGCGCCACCTCCTCCTGGCCTCCTGGGGCCCTCCTACCGCATTCTTCGGAGAAGCTGGCGCCGCCACGTTGGTTGTCGTTCATGGTGCCTCCTGCTTCCTCCTTTAACTTTGCCTAAGTTTCTTTTTACATGATTGGATACTTTGTGCAGCGTCCTTAAAGTGGAAAAAATTTAAATGTGATTAATTTCATGTCTTTTCCTGTAGCAATTGGCATGACGACGGGAACAATTGTATGTCCCATCGCAACGCACGTCATCTACTGGTAGAGAACGATTTTTCAATAATTGTCCACCAGAAAATAACTTCAGGTAAAAATAAAATGCTAGAAATACGATTTTTATATTTACTTAAGCATATATGTTGAGAAATTATTACATAGAAGAATATTACTTTTTGACCATGAATTTAGATTTTTTTGGATTTTTGAAAAAGATTTTGTTGCTGAACAACTTAACTGAAAACTGTGTCACTTTCACTACCCTTTCACTCCAAAAAATAGAGACCGATAGCACATGGGGGAGGAAAAAAAAAAGGAGAGAAAGGGGCCTCTGATCCTGGCCATTGATGGTTCGTTGGATGGCTTAGATACTGCTACTGCTTATGTTGCAGTAGTAACTACTAATGCAACCCGATCCTGGTCGGGGGGGGGGGGGGGGGGGGGGGGGGGGGGGGGGGGGGGTCCGGGGGGGGGGGGGGGCGCAGTTTAATCGGAGTACTCTTGAGAATCAAAGTCTGAATCCAGCGAAGCAACAACTTCATCTGAGAGCTGTCTTGCCCAGCAGTATGGCTGACACTCACAGCACCTGAGACCTGAGAACTACGGAGTCTACATCACTTTGGTGTCTAGTACGCGTCAGGCACAGCACCTGACAAGCACAAATGCAGACTTTGCAGTGATCAGCGCTTGCAGGAGGGGGATGAAGGACGAAGACGAAGACGAAGATGAAGTACCAAGCTTAAATCCCATTATGAACTTCCATTCTGGTACCAACTGGAATGGCTGATCGATCCCATTTGACTCCTTGATTCTGTGTTTCCATGTTCAGGGTCAGCCAACACTGTAAACAAATTTATACTTCACAAATAAGTGGCCTCCATCCACATCAAACCTCTAGCAAAACTGGACACCTTGTATGTATATCCATACCTCTCCGACTTATATTTGTTCACAGGGGAAGGCTATTTTGCGCAACCCGCCATACATGTGTGTGTGTGGTGTGGGGGGTGGGGGGGGGGGGGGGGGGGCTTGGTTGTGAGGGGGGGATACTTTTAGTTCCAGTATCCAATCCTATTCCAATATTCCAATCAAGAGTGAATTTGGCACCGCCTGCTATAGGCGTCTCTCCCAGCTGCCGCTGCAATTGTCTTGATTTATTTTCTTCCAGGACGTGATATCCTGACTTACAAGAACATATCTCTGTTGTCATAGTGCCATGCTAAAAAAATAATCCATGTCTTGTCGAACAGGGATTGCCAAAATGTGTTGCACATCCTCCTCCCAAAAAATATCTTTCACAACCTGGTTGTCCCAACGTCTAGTGATTGGATCATTTAGTTCAGATACCCGTATATGATGTTTCTGTCTCAAGCTATTCATTGTCTTCTCGACACTCTAGTAGGAATCTAAGGATCAAGCCAAATATTAATGTTCTCACCACTACCAACTCTCCAAATTAGCCTCTTTAAGGGCTTTGATTCCATGCAAAATATTTCTCCACGAATTGGAAATACCTGGTTGCTTCTTTGCCTCCAAAATGTTCCAACTTGGGAAGTACTTCGCTTGCAAAACCTGAGCATAAATTGAGTTTGGTGCCTGCAGAAGTCGCCACCCTGTCTAACCAACATAGCCAAATTAAACAAGTGCAAATCACGATAGCCAAGCCCTCCCAGACTTTTCCTTTGGGAGAGAGTCTCCCATGATAGCCAATGCACTTTTCTCTCTCGTCATATTGTTGAGCCCACCAGTATTAGCAAATCATAGTGCTAATAATGTCATCACATAAGGTCTTTGTCAGGTCAAAGCAAGACATTGCATACGTGGAATGGCTTGTGCAACAGCTTTAGTTAGTACTTCTTTCCTAGTTTTCGACGAAAGTTTCTCCATCCACCCTTGGATCCTTTTCCACACACGGTCTGTGAGGTATGCAAAGGTTTTTTATCTTGACCTGCCCATATAATAAATAGGTAAGCCAAGATATCTCTCATTTCTTGCCTCTGACTTTATATTCAGAGTAGCCATCATGCTTTGTTTTACATTGTTTCTTGGGTTCTTCCTAAACATGTTGAGGACATGTCCTTATTGATTATGTGCCCCTGAGAAACCCCATAAATTGAAAGAATATTTTGTAGATGGCTAGCGCATTGTTCATTAGCTTTTAAGAGCACAAAGAATCATCAACAAACAATAAATGGTTTATACTTGGCGCATTGTTTGCAATTCACCACCCCCCCCCCACCCCCCCCCCCCCCCCCCCCCGCTAAATCTCCTCTTTGTTCAGCGGCATTCAGTACATACCAAAAATAAGTAAAGTATAGGGACATAAGGGATCAACCTGCGCCTGCCTCAAGCCTCTTTGCGGGGATGGGTTGACTATGGTTGTTCGATGCCTTTCTTCGTTGGGTTTCCGTGGATGAGTAGTTCACACAGGCCAATGAGTCGAGATGTTGTTGGGCCTGTGGTAGTGCTTTTTTTTTTGTGCAAAGGCTTGTGACAGTGCTTTGTATTTGCTTTAATGTTTATTAATTTTAGTAATAATTCACATATATATATATAACTAAATTATTAAATCTGGAACGGTACATCAAAATGCACTAGTATCCGTATATTCTATTCCAACTGGTAATCAGAATAGCCATGGGAATGACATCGATAGTAAGTAGGGAATTGCTGGCGCTCTAACGTCTGATAGGGTAGGATTTCGTCGGACGGTAACCTGGGCACACTCTCACCAAATGGCCTAGCAGAACGGTCCATTAGAAAACGACATCGCGTGACTCTAGCTTCGGTCGCCAGCCCGCTCGCCCACGCCTACCGCTGCCTCGTTCGTTGTTGCTCGCGGACATCCATCCCCGTTCGCCTCGTCCTGCCCGCACGCGTACCCTATCCCCGTCCTCCTCACCCCGCCCCGTGCCCGCCACTCCTTCCCCTAACCCCCTCTCTCTCTCCGCGGGTGGGACCTGGGACCAGGGATGAGGACGAGAACGCCCCATCCACAAGACCTCGGGCGCGCCGCGGCCCTTTCCCTGGCATCCGGGGCGTGCCATATGACTCTCTAGACATACATCTGAAACACAAAACACTTACAACATGAAACACTTAAATGCAACATATGTTTAAAGCAGATGAAACATTTGAAACATACACTTGCAACATATGTGCGAAACATATGCAACACAGATAACATAATTGTAACTTCCAACATGAGAACACTAATTGCAACTAAAACTAAACAGCTCAAACATTTGAAAATACTCTTGCAACATATGTTTGAAATATGTGCAACATCCAGATCAAAAACGCTTACAACAAGCCTCTGAAACACTTGCAAAATGTCTTTGAAACACTTACAATATATGCAACATCCCGATCTACACTTGCAACAACCATATAAAATACTTGCAACATACCTCTCATCTGAAAACACTTGAAACATACATTTACAACATAGGGGGAGGGAGAGGCCAGGGCAGTTGATTCGACCTCAGAGTGGGAGCCGGCGTCGAGCGGCAATGCGCGAGCACCACCAGCACGGGTCGTGCTCGTGGGTGCCCTTAGCTCGGTGGGGACCCACCTGAGGCACGTGACAGCACCAGCAGAGGCGGGTGGTGCGCCCAATGGCGCGGGTGGGCACGCAGCGGGTGGGACTGTGGGAGCAAGGAACGATAGGCGCGGGTGAGGCGCGCGACGAGCAGGAGCGAGGAGTGAGCAGCGCGATCGCGAAGGAGATGGCCACTCGGCGAATGCGGAGTGGGGCGGGCTAACGGCTAACGGCCGCACGTCGCTGTGAAGTGTGTGGTGGGGCGATCGAGTAGGAAGATATTTTTAGAGAGATGGACAGGTTTGTTGGGCTGGTAACACGCACGGAGACCTAGAAAGGGATGTTTGATGGGACGGACGCTCGATCCTGAGCATTACCGTATAAGCGCGTGTTCAGTTCCACCCCAAAATCCCAAAAAGTGCTACAGTACCTATCACATCGAATGTTTGCGGCCCGTGCATGGAGCATTAAATGTAGACGAAAAAAAAAACTAATTGCACAGTTTGGTGGAAAATTGCGAGACGAACGTTTTTGAGCCTAATTAGTCCATGTTTGAACACTAATTGTCAAATAAAAACAAAAATGCTACAATAGCCCAAATTCCAACTCCCTGAAACTAAGCACGCTCTAAGTATGGAACGAACACATCAGTGTACAGTCATGCACGTACGGTGTAATTCCGGCATTGCCTGCCGACCAACGGCAGCCAACCAGTACCCAGCCCGCACGCTTCTCGATCTCGAGCAGGTGTATGATTGCCTTTGGCTTCTTCTCCCGCACAAACGCATGCATAACGAACCGCGCGAGTCCTGCACGGCGCGACGGATCTCGTTTGTCTCGTGGCTCCTCGTTCCCAAATTTGCCCTGGGATATACATATGCCTCCCCCTTTTGCACGCCGATCACATTGAAGCATATGTTTTAATTTGTGGGCACCATTTCCAGGAGTCGTGTGTCTAAGCTTTGTCGTCTGTTTGGTTCACGAGCAAACTGGTTGGCAGCCAAAGCACCGCAGTGAGAAACACATCACCGTTGGTTGATATAGTGATGGTTCGTTCTAAGTTTCTAACCACCATCGCTTTTAACTGAACTAATGGGAATGGGCTTTTCCTTCGTCCATCACCTTTTA
Organism: Miscanthus floridulus; assembly: GCF_019320115.1. Taxonomy (NCBI): domain Eukaryota; kingdom Viridiplantae; phylum Streptophyta; class Magnoliopsida; order Poales; family Poaceae; genus Miscanthus; species Miscanthus floridulus. The sequence continues at coordinate 32,362,056 of NC_089586.1, read as the reverse complement.
CTCGACGCTGATATTAAAAGTTGAGTATCCTCTCTGGTGAATCATTTTGAAATGACTAATAAGTTCCTAGTTGCTCGTTTTCACATCGATAAAAATGCGGTAAAAAAGTGCAGGTGAAAATGAGGTCTAGCTAGAGCATTACCACTCCTAAGTGGTACCAGGATTAGAGCTGTAGAAGAACATCTAGCTGATGGTTATGCATGGTTCAAGGGAGAGCAACCAATCACCTTCTGGCTGCAACCATCCTGAAATTCAGGTCTAGGAAAACACACATTATTTGCCGTACACACTAAGGATAACAAGTTGAACAACTGAACATACAGTATAGTACTTCGCTAATTGCTACGTACTTGCTAGATGTCTAGTTGAAAACCATGCGCATGCAAGGACAAAAAAGCAGCGGCGCAAACAATTTTTTGTCCTCAAGATCTGATGATGCGAGACCTGGCTGCTAAGAGGATCTCTAAGAGTCTTTATTAAACTCGTTTTCTAAATTATTATTTAAAAAGCTATTTGAATAAAAATTATTTTCTATATTTTTTCATCTTCCAATAGTTTTTTTATTTCTTGTGAGTCATTCTTGCTCTTCGTCTTTGGCTATCAAAAAATCTGAAATAAAGAATGACAATGTTTAAAGATCCAATTAAAGAAGTTCTTGCAGAGCATTTTTCTCACTAAAATATGTACTCCTGTCAACCAGGAATCATATAAAGAGCTTTTAGAGTTACTCTGAGTTCTACGAGTTTGCTTGCAAATCACAGTACTCACACATGTACATATACTCACACCTACAAACGCACGTACATATCATACATGCATGACCACCTCATCGGCTTAGTCTTACTCTATGAACACACGTACACCCCTGCTCCTACAAATACCTTCGAAAGAATGAGACTAAACCGCCAGACAATGCATCGATGTCGGCAGACACCTCATGCACCACTAAAAAATCCTGAAAAAGTTCTAGACACTCACTCTAAGCTCCGTTCGGCTTGCTGAAACTTGGCTGAAACTAGCTGAAAACACTGTTCTGACTGAATTGTTGTGAGAAAAAAACATTGTTTCGGCTAAAAAAACAAGCCGAACAAGCGATTTCTGGGTAAGCCGAGCGGAGCCTAAGTCAAGAACTTGAACAGAAAAACTCGATCAATCAGCTAAGCTACGCTTAGCTCACTCACCTCGCGAATCTTCAAGATTTGAATCTTATCTGATAGCCTTAATGTTTTGACTGGCACAGGTAGCTACTATACTATCTGTTCAGTATACAAGCCATTTAGGTCTTGTTTAGTTTCTCCTCCTAAAATTTACTCCATATCCATCGAATATTTAGATACATGTATAGATTATTAAATTAGACTAAAAAATAACTAATTGTACAGTTTACGACTAATTTGCGAGACGAATTTTTTAAGCTAATTAGTCCATGATTTAACAATGTGGTGCTATTAGGCTTAATAAATTCGTCTCGCAGATTACTGACGGATTCTGTAATTTGTTTTTATTAATATCCAAATACTATACAACACCTTCATATGACACCGATGTAACACCCTAAAACTTTACACCAGCATCAAATCATCAATCTACAAGTTGCTCGGACAAACCAGGTCGGTTGCACGTTCTTTTCTCTCAGTCGAGGAAACGACGGCTGCAAAGATCTAGAAGTGTCATACATAGATTTGCCTCCAATTGGATACCTGAATGTAAATTATTGGTCTAGCTCCTAGCAGTTCCTTTCGATACCTATCATGAAAACGACGAGGTAGCCGACGAGGTAGCTAAGGCACGTAAATTATTTGATTATTGGACTTATCTTTTTTTTAAGACCGACGCAAACGTTCATAAACACGAGCATATACTCACTTCCATGAACGCATGTATGTACATCCTACTCTTATGAATATCTCCGAAGAACTAAATTAGACTGGTAAATTTCGAAATTGATAAAGTCACCACAGTCAACTCGCCTACAACTTATCCTTGAAGCAAGCATGTGACCAATCACCTTTGTTGATTGCCACAATGCCACGACGAACGCTTCTTCGAACGAAGCGGAAGGCGACTAGCGGAGTCGCCGCAGCCTATGAAATGCGGTGGGCAATAATGCCAAATGATCGAGCGGCGGGCTATATATGGATGTCCGCTTGTATGTTCACCACACAAAAAAAAAAGACTTACGTATGTACTGGCATGCGAGAAATATGCATATATATGATATGACGCTCTGGCCGGTGTAAATAAAAATTAAAGGTCCTTTGAACATCGATCCTCGTGTTCTCAAGAACAATGGCCCCGTTCGCTGGTCTGAAACTTGGCTGAAACTGGCTGAAAAACACTGTTCCGGCTGAATTGTTGTGAGAGAAAATACTGAAAAAAAAGCCGAACAAGCCATTTTTATAAGACAAACGAACGGGGCCAATTTTGTTTGCTTGTCACTGTTGTGAGAGATTAGAACAGATACACTATAAAGATAGTCGACGTAGATTTTTCCTTGCAATTCATGACCACAAATAGCGACTCACCGTCAGCGACAAAGATCTTCAAATCGTTGGAACATCATTTCTGTTCGACTTATTAGGCTCAGTTATCAGCTATGGTATAGTGTTTTTCTCTCATAATACTTTTTAGCCTAACTTTTCAGCGAAACGAACAGGATCAGAAGAATTGGCTGGGGTTCTCCCCAAACACACTGACATTGCAGGAAGATGATGAGCTGTTCACGTACGTACATGGTGCACGCTACAATTAGTAAATATACAAATCTACTGTTGAAGCAGGAAAATATTCGAGTGTAAAAAGAAAACCATGGAACACAATCACTGGTTGTTACATAATAGTTACTACATTACATACCAGTTTCCAAAAAAAAAAAGGAAAAACGTACTTACATACCATACCGTTGATGAAAACCAACATTTCAATTTGCAAGCTCCTGCATCCGTACTGCCATTGAGATGGTAGTCCATGCATGCACTGTTCTAGCCTACCCTTTTCTGCCTCCACATTGCCTGAAGCTCTCAATCAGCTGCGTCAGGTTCTCATACGAGGACCCTCCTTTCGCCATGGCCACATGAGCTTTCTCCCCGTACTCCTTGGCCTTCCTCCTCCTCTCGTCCGCCTCCTCCCCTTCGCCCATCAGCGCCGACACCGCCCGCACGATGTCCCCACGCGCCACTGCCACATTCTCGTCGTCGAACACCATCACGGGCGCCGTGACGCCGACGGGCACGCCGACGCCGAGCACGTCCACCACCAGCCGCTCGTTCAAGAACTGATCGGCGAAGTGCGGCCACGTCACCACGGGCACGCCGTGCGCCACGGACTCCAGCAGCGAGTTCCAGCCGCAGTGGTGACGAACCCGCCCACGGCGCGGTGGGGACAGGATGGCGAGCTGCGGCGCCCAGCCGCGCACCACGAGGCCGCGCCCCCGCCGTGCGCGCCTCTAGCGCCCCAAGCCACTCCTGCACCTCCGGCACCGCGGCGGACACCTCAGCCTCCTTCACCACCCAGAGGAGAACGGCCTGCCGGTGTCCTCGAGGCCGTGGCCGACCTCGAATAGCTGCTTCGGGAGCTTCCGCGCCAGGCTGCCGAAGCTGACGAACACGACGGAGTCCGTGTCCATCGTGTCGAGCCAGGCGGCCACCGCGCTCTGCAGCCGGACGCCGTCCGACGATCGTGTCCCCGCGCGACGCCATGGCCTCGACGTCCCGGTTGGAGAGGCAGAGAGGACCAAGCGTCCACACGGGTTTGCCGAGCGCCGCCTCGTAGCACGACACGAACTGGCCCTCGAGGTCCGCGAAACGTGTTCACCACCGCGCCGTCGGCCGTGCGCATGGCCTCCACGCACTCCGTCCAGAGCGCCTCCCACCCCGGCGAGTTAAAGAAGCCCGGCGCCGTGGCCTTGGTCACCTCCACGTGCACCGGCATGCCTGGCACCACGAACCTCTCCTGGTCGTCGTCGGTCGCCCGCGGGTCTGCTCGCGTAACCCGTGGTCGATGGCGTTTGAGGTCGCAGAGCGAGTAGAAGCACGACGGCCCGTGGAAGAAGAGGCGAGGGATGCCGAGTCTTCTGGCCACGCGGCCGTCCACGGGTTGCTCCAGTCGGAGATTGATGCAGCTCGGGCGCAGCGCCAGCGCTCGCAGGTATGCTTCCAGCGGGCCGGCGAGCTTCTGCACGGCGTTGAACAAGGGGATGAAGTGGCCGTTGTCCGTGACCTGGTCCACGTTCTCGATGCCCGGGGGCAGGCCGTCGTTGGTGTCCGTCGGCAGCGGGGAGCTCGACGATCTCGAGGGACAGCTTAGTGCGCACGGCCTGCTCGGCGACGCCACGCAGCCGTACGCCGTTCACCGGTGTCGTCACCAAGCTCGCGCGCGCGCCGCGGTCCGTCAGGTGGCGGCGAGGTCTACCATGGGGATGGTTGTGGCCCTGCGCCACGAGGGGGACGATGACGAAGTGAGATGGCGGTGGGTGGCGCTGGCATAGCAGAAGCAGATTCCTCCGTGGGCGCCATGGACGTGCCTAAGCTAACTTCCGGCGGGCACCGCACGAATGGTGTAAGAAATAGGGTGGCCTGTGAGTCTGTGAGACTGTGACCAGAAGGATCGAGGGCGTTGGTTTTATATAGCCTAACTGTCCGGTCCACTCGCTCTCTACTCAAGGCCCACTCGTGATTCGCTCAGCTACCAGACTGACTGGCCCACTGCGCAGGCGAGGGAACTCCAGCTACCGGCCCACTCGCGGCCCACCAGAGCAGGCGAGGGAAAAAGCCAAAAAAAATCTGGCTGGATGGGGTCTCGAACCGTGGTCTCCCCCGCCTAATACCCAGGGCTACCACTACACAACACGAACTTAAATAAAAACTATTAAAATATGGTATTACATATATTAAAATAATCTTGCAAATGTTAAATATGTCCGCTGCTAGACTTGCCAATTTACTTTAGATAGACATGTGATTACGGTTCAAAGTATGCACAGTGTAAGTAGAAACAAGTAAATCAGTTGGGAAGTCCTAATAATTTCTAGATGTGTAAACTTGCTCTGATTCTCTTCCGATTTGCAGTTCTAATGGCCATCCAGTGATATGTCTCTCAAGGACATGTACTTGGATGACATTTATTTTCTAGCTTTTAAAAATATGCCAATGGCTACTGCCTTCTCTTCAGGCTTCTTAGATTCGAGGGTGATGCTCCATATTAGTTTTTGTTCAGTTGGGTTATATAATCCCTAAGCAGCAAGGGTTCCACGCTCCGACCACCCCCACACCGCGACGACTACCGTGACAACCATGGTCGGAACGACAATTTTGATCGCCGCAACCAGCGCAACGATTTTCGCGACCACCACGACCAGCGTAATCAGCGGCGTAATCGCCGTGACGATTACAGGGGCAAGCGTGCTCGGAAAGATGACGGCGAAGTCAACATCGTTAAAAAAGGTGGCGGCGAAGAAGACTACGCCAAAGCATTGAAAGGGACCCCTGCCAGCTCCATCCCAAGTCAAACCATACCATGGAGAATTGCCGTGTTCTCAAATCCTCTACACGCGTCAACAGGCTCCGGATAAATTCGACAAGCCTAACGACGCAGGGAGAGCAGCGTAACGAGGACAACGATGATAAAGAACGCAGATCCCCGTCACAAGTATGTCAAGCCAACCGATCGCGTCCACACCATCATTGGGGGCAGAGTGTCCATCGAGACCAAACGAGAGTGCAAGCTACTCGTCCGCGCTTGCTTGAACGTGGCCAATGCCGACAACCTCATCGCTGATCCGTGGCTCCCTCCTTGGTCTCACCGCGAGATCTCCTTCAGCAGAAAGGACCAATGAGCTGCAATACCTGAGCCAGGGCGTTTTCCTCTGGTTCTCGATCCTTGTATCAACAAGGTTCAGTTCGATAGAGTGCTGATTGACGGCGGCAGTTCTATCGATATACTGTTCAAGAACAGTTTGCCAGCCCTGAAGATAACCCAGGCTGATCTCAAGCCATACGAGGCATAGTTCTAGGGTGTTCTCTCCGGACAGAGCTCCACACCTCCCGGACAGATCACGCTACCTGTGCAATTTGGTACCCCAGACCACTTCCGCACCGACTATGTCAACTTCGTGGTCGCCGACTTCGAAGGCACCTACCATGCTATCCTTGGCCGACCAGCGCTCACCAAGTTCATGGCCATACCTCACTATAGGTATTTGGTGCTCAAGATGCCTACTGAGAAGGGGGTTCTAACTCTTAGGGGCAACGTATACGCATCTTACACCTACGAGGATGATAGCTTCAAAATAGCAGAGGCTCATGACCTCTCTATTCGCATGGCCAAGACCACGCTCGACGCCAAGCAGACCCCAGCCGACCACCTAGAGATCCTAGAGCTTGAGGCCCCATGCAAGAACATCAAGTCCAAAGAGCACAAAGAGATCCAGCTGGTCGATGGTGATCCCAGCAAAACGGCCCTTATCGGGGCCAACCTAGATCCTAAATAGGAAGACACGCTCGTCAGGTTCTTGAGGAGCAACATGAGTGTGTTCGCATGGAAACCCGCTGACATGCCCGGTGTACCTCGGAACTTGATTGAGCACTCCTTAAATGTCGATGGCAAGGACAAACCCATCAAGCAGAAGCTACGACGGTTCGCTCGCGACAAAAAGGAGGCTATTAGGGTAGAAGTTACACAGCTTTTAGCAGCTGGATTTATCAAAGAAGTGTATCATCCAGAGTGGTTAGCCAACCCGATTCTTGTACGCAAAAAGAATAAGGAATGGAGAATGTGCGTTGATTACACTGATCTCAACAAACACTGCCCTAAAGACCCCTTCGGCTTACCTCGCATAGACGAGGTCGTAGATTCAACTGCCGGTTGCGAGCTGCTTTTCTTTCTCGATTGCTACTCTGGTTATTACCAAATAGCTCTTAAAAATGGATGACCAGATCAAGACATCCTTCATCACGCCCTTTGGCGCCTACTGCTACACAACCATGTCGTTCGGGCTCAAGAACGCTGGGGCTACCTACCAACGCGCCATACAGGCCTACCTCAAAGATGAGATAAAAGACGACCTCGTCGAGGCTTATGTTGACGATGTAGTTGTTAAAACCAAGGAAGCATACACCCTTGTCGACAACCTAGAACGTACCTTTGCAACCCTTAACACATTCCAATGGAAATTAAACCCAAAGAAGTGCATCTTTGGTGTTCCATCTGGTATACTGCTCGGCAACGTCGTCAGTCACGACGGCATACGCCCTAACCTAGAGAAAGTAAAAGCTGTCTTGGACATGAAGCCGCCCAAAAAGGTGAAGGATGTTCAGAAGCTTACCGGATGCATGGCTGCCCTCAGTCGTTTCATATCTAGATTAGGCGAAAAAGGACTACCGTTTTTCCAGCTGCTCAAAGCATTCGAGAAGTTTGAGTGGTCGAAGGAAGCAGACACTGCCTTTACATAGCTGAAACAATTCCTTACATCACCTCCGGTCCTCACTGCTCCCAGAGAAGATGAAACCCTCCTGCTTTACATTGCGGCAACTAATCGAGTGGTCTCCACTGCCATGGTGGTCGAGCGCGACGAGCCCGACCACGTCTACAAGGTACAGCGACCAATTTATTTCATCAGTGAGGTGCTCAGTGAATCCAAGATCAGGTACCCACAGATTCAAAAACTGATCTACGCCATACTAATTACATCCCGAAAGTTGAAACACTACTTCGATGAATATCGTGTGGTGGTCATGACCGAGTACCCTCTGGGAGACATCATTCGCAACAAGGATGCAAACGGGCGCATCGTCAAATGGGCAATGGAGCTATGCCCTTTCTCTTTGGAATTTGTAAGCCGTACTACAATCAAGTCTTAGGCACTTGTCGATTTCATCGTCGAGTGGACAGACTTAAGCACACCTGCCTCTCAGGGGCCCGCCAAGTATTGGAAGATGTACTTCAACGGCTCTCTCAACATCGATGGTGTAGGACCAGGAGTCCTTTTCATATCACCATCCAAGGAGCAGCTGCGATATGTCCTCGGATTTATTTCCCAGCGTCTAATAACGCCACCGAGTACGAAGCATGCCTACACGGTCTGCGCATTACAGTCGAGCTCGGTGTCAAGCGTCTCTATGTCTACGAAGACTTGGCTCTAGTCATCAACCAACTCAACAAGGGCGGAGCGCGCGCTAGCGTGGTCACCACGCCGCTCAACGTCGTGCGGCAGCGCGGCGTCGCCGAGCACCGAGCAGGCCGCGCGCGCTGGGCTGCTCCTCGAGTTCGTCGAGCTGCCCTTCCCGCCGGCTGACTCCAGTCTGCCCCCCGATTTCCAGAATGCCGACATGCTCGCCCAACAATAGCCAGTTCCTCCCTTTCTTCTTGGAGCTGCGGGAGCTCGCCGGCCCGTTCGACGCCTACGTGCGCTCGCTGACACCGCGCCCCAGCTGCATCATCTCTGACTGGTGCAACCCGTCGACGGCCGGCCGTGGCCAGGAGCCTCGGCATCCCGCGGCTGTTATTCTACGGGCCGTCGTGCTTCTTCTCTCTCTGCGACCTCCAGGCCTCCAACCACGGCCTGCACGAGCGGATAGCCGCGGGCGGCGACCAGGACAAGCATGCCGTGCCGGAAATGCCCGTGCCGGTTGTGGGTGACGAAAGCCACCGCGCCCGGTTACTTCACCCACCCAGCGACCCAGCTGCTGCGCGATGAGACAATGGAGGCCATGCGCACAGCAGCAGGCCATCACGGCGTGGCTGGACAAGCAGGCCCCCTGCTCTGTCGTGTACGTCAGCTTCGGCAGCGTCGCGCGCAAGCGCCCCAAGGCCCAAGCAGCTGTTCGAGGTCGGCCACGGCCTCGAGGACTCCGGCAGGCCGTACCTCTGGGTCGTGAAGGACTCCGAGGCAAGCACGGCGGAGGTGCAGCGGTGGCTACACGATCTCGATCTGGAGGCGCGCACGGCCGGGCGCGGCCTCGTGGTCAGAGGCTCGGCGCCGCAGCTGGCCGTCCTGTCACACCGCGCCGTCGGCGGATTCGTCACGCACTGCGGGTGGAACTCTCTCCTCGAGGCCATCGTGCATGGCGTGCCGGTCGTGACGTGGCCACACTTCGGGGACCAATCCTTCAACGAGTAGCTGGCCGTGGACGTGCTCGGGGTCGGCGTGCCCATCGGCGTGACAGCTCCGGTGTTCATTCTGGACGAGGAGTCCGTGGCAGCCGTGCGGGGCGACATCGTGCGGGCCGTGTCCGCGTTGATGGGCGGAAGGGAGACGGCTGACGAGAGGAGGAAGCAGTGGCGGAGCGTGCAGTCAATCAGAATGGGGGGGGGGGGGGCGGGGGACACCAGGATCGGATGCAGTAGCAGCTACTACTGCAACATAAGCAGCAGTAGCATCTCAGCCGTTCAAGGAACCATCAATGGCTAGGATCAGAGCCTCTTTCCCTTCTTTTATTTTCTCCCCCATTTGCAATCAGTCTCTGTTTGCGCACGGTGATGTTTGGCTCTGCGAGGAGGATTTGCTCGTCACGTGTGAGTCACCAACAGTGCCAGACTCAAGTGTGAAAATTACAAAAATATACCATTACGGAGCATATATGTTGAAAATTACACAAATTTACATGTAACCACAATCTCAAAAATCTATACCTAATATTAAAAAATATAAAAAAAATCCATTTTTTTTGTCAGACCCAACTGTTTTGCCCACTAGCTCGCGTCCATCTCAACTCCCATCTCTTCACCTCCCGTCGCTCCGATAAAAAAATGTTCGTCTGACCCCACCACATCGGTTCCGTCTCACGTCCACTACTAGAAAAATGATTTTAGAAGATACGGTCAAATCATTTTCGGAGACGGGCACACCTAGCGTCCGCCTCCGTAAATAATTAGGAGGGCTCTACGAAATGCCCGCCTCCAAAAATCATTTACGGAGGCGGCCAGGCGGGCGTCCTACTAAGACTGACTTCCTTCGAAAATTGATTTACGGATGCGAATGTCTTAAGAGAGTGTGTGGTGTAGTGGTACAGAGGTGCTATCATTGAACGGCAAGTCACCGGTTCGATTGACGGAGGCGGGCGTGTTAAGGCGCCTGTCTTGCATGTAGTGCCGTTGCTGCTCTAGTCCCGTGTGTAGTCTCGGCGCTGAGATGGAGCGGTCTGCGCCACCTCCTCCTGGCCTCCTGGGGCCCTCCTACCGCATTCTTCGGAGAAGCTGGCGCCGCCACGTTGGTTGTCGTTCATGGTGCCTCCTGCTTCCTCCTTTAACTTTGCCTAAGTTTCTTTTTTACATGATTGGATACTTTGTGCAGCGTCTTAAAGTGGAAAAAATTTAAATGTGATTAATTTCATGTCTTTTCCTGTAGCAATTGGCATGACGACGGGAACAAATTGTATGTCCCATCGCAACGCACGTCATCTACTGGTAGAACGATTTTTCAATAATTGTCCCACCAGAAAATAACTTCAGGTAAAATAAAATGCTAGAAATACGATTTTATATTTACTTAAGCATATATGTTGAGAAATTATTACATAGAAGAATATTACTTTTTGACCATGAATTTAGATTTTTTTGGATTTTTGAAAAAGATTTTGTTGCTGAACAACTTAACTGAAAACTGTGTCACTTTCACTACCCTTTCACTCCAAAAAATAGAGACCGATAGCACATGGGGGAGGAAAAAAAAAAGGAGAGAAAGGGGCTCTGATCCTGGCCATTGATGGTTCGTTGGATGGCTTAGATACTGCTACTGCTTATGTTGCAGTAGTAACTACTACTGCACCCGATCCTGGTCCGGGGGGGGGGGGGGGGGGGGGGGGGGGGGGGGGGGGGGGGGGGGGGGCAGTTTAATCGGAGTACTCTTGAGAATCAAAGTCTGAATCCAGCGAAGCAACAACTTCTCCTGAGAGCTGTCTTGCCCAGCAGTATGGCTGACACTCACAGCACCTGAGACCTGAGAACTACGGAGTCTACATCACTTTGGTGTCTAGTACGCGTCAGGCACAGCACCTGACAAGCACAAATGCAGACTTTGCAGTGATCAGCGCTTGCAGGAGGGGGGATGAAGACGAAGACGAAGACGAAGATGAAGTACCAAGCTTATCAATCCCATTATGAACTTCCATTCTGGTACCAACTGGAATGGCTGATCGATCCCATTTGACTCCTTGATTCTTGTGTTTCCATGTTCAGGGTCAGCCAACACTGTAGAACAAATTTATACTTCACAAATAAGTGGCCTCCATCCACATCAAACCTCTAGCAAACTGGACACCTTGTATGTATATCCATACCTCTCCGACTTATATTTGTTCACAGGGGAAGGCTATTTTGCGCAACCCGCCATACATGTGTGTGTGTGTGTGGGTGGGGGGTGGGGGGGGGGGGGGGGGGGGGGGGGGCTTGGTTTGTGAGGGGGATACTTTTAGTTCCATATCCTATTCCAATATTCCAATCAAGAGTGAATTTGGCACCGCCTGCTATAGGCGTCTCTCCCAGCTGCCGCTGCAATTGTCTTGATTTATTTTCTTCCAGGACGTGATATCCTGACTTTACAAAGAACATATCTCTGTTGTCATAGTGCCATGCTAAAAAAATAATCCATGTCTTGTCGAACAGGGATTGCCAAAATGTGTTGCACATCCTCCTCCCAAAAAATATCTTTCACAACCTGGTTGTCCCAACGTCTAGTGATTGGATCATTTAGTTCAGATACCCGTATTATGATGTTTCTGTCTCAAGCTATTCATTGTCTTCTCGACACTCTAGTAGGAATCTAAGGATCAAGCCAAATATTAATGTTCTCACCACTACCAACTCTCCAAATTAGCCCTCTTTAAGGGCTTTGATTCCATGCAAAATATTTCTCCACGAATTGGAAATACCTGGTTGCTTCTTTGCCTCCAAAATGTTCCAACTTGGGAAGTACTTCGCTTGCAAAACCTGAGCATAAATTGAGTTTGGTGCCTGCAGAAGTCGCCACCCTGTCTAACCAACATAGCCAAATTAAACAAGTGCAAATCACGATAGCCAAGCCCTCCCAGACTTTTCCTTTGGGAGAGAGTCTCCCATGATAGCCAATGCACTTTTCTTCTCTCGTCATATTGTTGAGCCCACCAGTATTAGCAAATCATAGTGCTAATAATGTCATCACATAAGGTCTTTGTCAGGTCAAAGCAAGACATTGCATACGTGGGAATGGCTTGTGCAACAGCTTTAGTTAGTACTTCTTTCCTAGTTTTCGACGAAAGTTTCTCCATCCACCCTTGGATCCTTTTCCACACACGGTCTGTGAGGTATGCAAAGGTTTTTTATCTTGACCTGCCCATATATATAAATAGGTAAGCCAAGATATCTCTCATTTCTTGCCTCTGACTTTATATTCAGAGTAGCCATCATGCTTTGTTTTACATTGTTTCTTGGGTTCTTCCTAAACATGATTTGAGGACATGTCCTTATTGATTATGTGCCCCTGAGAAAACCCCATAAATTGAAAGAATATTTTGTAGATGGCTAGCGCATTGTTCATTAGCTTTTAAGAGCAACAAAGAATCATCAACAAACAATAAATGGTTTATACTTGGCGCATTGTTGCAACTTTCCACCCCCCCCCCCCCCCCCCCCCCCCCCCCCCCCCCCCCCCCGCTAAATCTCCTCTTTGTTCAGCGGCATTCAGTACATACCAAAAATAAGTAAAGTATAGGGACATAAGGGATCAACCTGCGCCTGCCTCAAGCCTCTTTGCGGGGATGGGTTGACTATGGTTGTTCGATGCCTTTCTTCGTTGGGTTTCCGTGGATGAGTAGTTCACACAGGCCAATGAGCTCGAGATGTTGTTGGGCCTGTGGTAGTGCTTTTTTTTTTGTGCAAAGGCTTGTGACAGTGCTTTGTATTTGCTTTAATGTTTATTAATTTTAGTAATAATTCACATATATATTATATAACTAAATTATTAAATCTGGAACGGTACATCAAAATGCACTAGTATCCGTATATTCTATTCCAACTGGTAATCAGAATAGCCATGGGAATGACATCGATAGTAAGTAGGGAATTGCTGGCGCTCTAACGTCTGATAGGGTAGGATTTCGTCGGACGGTAACCTGGGCACACTCTCACCAAATGGCCTAGCAGAACGGTCCATTAGAAAACGACATCGCGTGACTCTAGCTTCGGTCGCCAGCCCGCTCGCCCACGCCTACCGCTGCCTCGTTCGTTGTTGCGCGCGCACATCCATCCCCGTTCGCCTCGTCCTGCCCCGCACGCGTACCCTATCCACGTCCGCCTCACCCCGCCCCGTGCCCGCCACTCCTTCCCCTAACCCCCTCCTCTCTCTCTCCGCGCGGGTGGGACCTGGGACCAGGGATGAGGACGAGAACGCCCCATCCACAAGACCTCGGGCGCGCCGCGCGCCCCTTTCCCTGGCATCCGGGGCGTGCCATATGACTCTCTAGACATACATCTGAAACACAAAACACTTACAACATGAAACACTTAAATGCAACATATGTTTAAAGCAGATGAAACATTTGAAACATACACTTGCAACATATGTGCGAAACATATGCAACATCCAGATAAACATAATTGTAACTTCCAACATGAGAACACTAATTGCAACATAAAACTAAAACAGCTCAAACATTTTGAAAATACTCTTGCAACATATGTTTGAAATATGTGCAACATCCAGATCAAAAACGCTTACAACAAGCCTCTGAAACACTTGCAACATGTCTTTGAAACACTTACAATATATGCAACATCCCGATCTACACTTGCAACAACCATATAAAATACTTGCAACATACCTCTCATCTGAAACACTTGAAACATATATTTACAACATAGGGGGAGGGAGAGGCCAGGGCAGTTGATTTCGACCTCAGAGTGGGAGCCGGCGTCGAGCGGCAATGCGCGAGCACCACCAGCACGGGTCGTGCTCGTGGGTGCCCTTAGCTCGGTGGGGACCCACCTGAGGCACGTGACAGCACCAGCAGAGGCGGGTGGTGCGCCCAATGGCGCGGGTGGGCACGCAGCGGGTGGGACTGTGGGAGCAAGGAACGATAGGCGCGGGTGAGGCGCGCGACGAGCAGGAGCGAGGAGTGAGCAGCGCGATCGCGAAGGAGATGGCCACTCCGGCGAATGCGGAGTGGGGCGGGCTAACGGCCGCACGTCGCTGTGAAGTGTGTGGTGGGCGATCGAGTAGGAAGATATTTTTTAGAGAGATGGACAGGTTTGTTGGGCTGGTAACACGCACGGAGACCTAGAAAGGGATGTTTGATGGGACGGACGCTCGATCCTGAGCATTACCGTAATAAGCGCGTGTTCAGTTCCACCCCAAAATCCCAAAAAGTGCTACAGTACCTATCACATCGAATGTTTGCGGCCCGTGCATGGAGCATTAAATGTAGACGAAAAAAAAACTAATTGCACAGTTTGGTGGGAAAATTGCGAGACGAACGTTTTGAGCCTAATTAGTCCATGTTTGAACACTAATTGTCAAATAAAAACAAAAATGCTACAATAGCCCAAAATTCCAACTCCCTGAAACTAAGCACGCTCTAAGTATGGAACGAACACATCAGTGTACAGTCATGCACGTACGGTGTAATTCCGGCATTGCCTGCCGACCAACGGCAGCCAACCCAGTACCCAGCCCCGCACGCTTCTCGATCTCGAGCAGGTGTATGATTGCCTTTGGCTTCTTCTCCCGCACAAACACATGCATAACGAACCGCGCGAGTCCTGCACGGCGCGACGGATCTCGTTTGTCTCGTGGCCTCCTCGTTCCCAAATTTGCCCTGGGATATACATATGCCTCCCCCTTTTGCACGCCGATCACATTGAAGCATATGTTTTAATTTGTGGGCACCATTTCCAGGAGTCGTGTCGTCTAAGCTTTGTCGTCTGTTTGGTTCACGAGCAAACTGGTTGGGCAGCCAAAGCACCGCAGTGAGAAACACATCACCGTTGAGTTGATATAGTGATGGTTCGTTCTAAGTTTCTAACCACCATCGCTTTTAACTGAACTAATGGGAATGGGCTTTTTCCTTCGTCCATCACCTTTTACTCGACGCTGATATTAAAAGTTGAGTATCCTCTCTCGTGAATCATTTTGAAATGACTAATAAGTTCCTAGTTGCTCGTTTTCACATCGATAAAAATGCGGTAAAAAAAAGTGCAGCTGAAAATGAGGTCTAGCTAGAGCATTACCACTCCTAAGTGCTACCAGGATTAGAGCTGTAGAAGAACATCTAGCTGATGGTTATGCATGGTTCAAGGGAGAGCAATCATTCACCTTCTGGCTGCAACCATCCTGAAATTCAGGTCTAGGAAAACACACATTATTTGCCGTACACACTAAGGATAACAAGTTGAACAACTGAACATACAGTATAGTACTTACGCTAATTGCTACGTACTTGCTAGATGTCTAGTTGAAAACCATGCGCATGCAAGGACAAGAAAGCAGCGGCGCAAACAATTTTTTGTCGTCAAGATCTGATGATGCGAGATCTGACTACTAAGTTCTGCAAGTTTTATTAAAGCAGCCGCAAACAACTTCGTCCTCAAGATCTGATGATGCGAGACCTGGCTGCTAAGAGGATCTCTAAGTGTCTTTATTAAACTCGTTTTCTAAATTATTATTTGAAAAGCTATTTGAATAAAAATTATTTTCTATAATTTTTCACCTTCCAATAGTTTTTTTTTTTATTTCTTGTGAGTCATTCTTGCTCTTTATCTTTGGCTATAAAAAAATCTGGAATAAAGAATGACAATGTTTAAAGATCCAATTAAAGAAGTTCTTGCAGAGCATTTTTCTCACTAAAATCTGTACTCCTGTCAATCAGAAATGATATAAAGAGGCTTTTAGAGTTACTTTAAGTTTTACGAGTTTTTTTTTTGCGAATCACAGTACTCACACATGTAGGTACACCCACACCTACGAACACACATATATATCGTACTTGCATGACCACCTCGTCATCGGCTCAGCCTTACTTCTATGAACACACGTACACCCTGCTCCTACAAATACCTTCGAAAGAATGAGACTGGACCGTCAGACGATGCATCGCTATCGGCAGACACCTCATGTACCACTAAAAACTCCTGAAAAAGTTCTAGACACTCACTCTAAGTCAAGAACTTGAACAGAAAAACTCTGGCTAAGCGTAGCTTAGCTCACTCGCCTCGCGAATCTTCAAGATTTGAATCTTATCCGATAGCCTTAATGTTTTGATAGGCACAGGCAGCTACTATACTATCCGTTCAGTATACCAACCCACTCACGCCTTGTTTAGTTTCTCTCCCTAAAGTTTACTCCATATTCCATCGAATATTTGGACACATGTATGGAGTATTAAATATAGACTAAAAAATAACTAATTATACAGTTTGCGACTAATTTGCGAGACGAATCTTTTAAACCTAATTAGTCCATGATTTAACAATGTGGTGCTATTAGGCTTAATAAATTCGTCTCGCAGATTACTGACGAATTTTGTAATTTATTTTTTTATTAGTATCCGAATAATCTATATGACACTTCTATGTGACACCCGATATGACATTCTAAAACTTTACACCTCAAATTTAAACGAGGCCTCACACAACGCAGTCGTTCGATCAACATTAAATCATCAATCTACAAGTTGCTCGGACAAACCAGGTCGGTTGCACGTTCTTTTTTCCCAGTCGAGGAAACGACGGCTGCAAAGATCTAGAAGTGTCATACATAGATTTGCCTCCAACTGGATGCCTGAATGTAAATTATTGGTCTAGCTACTAGTAGTTCCTTTGGATACCTATCATGAAAACGACGAGGTAGCTAAGGCACGTAAATTATTTGATTATTCGACTTATCTTTTTTTTAAGACGCAAACGTTTATAAACACGAGCATATACTCACTTCTATAAACACACGTACGTATATCCTACCTCTATCTTTATGAACATCTCTGAAAAACTAAATTAGACAGGTAAATTTCGAGATTGATGCCCCCTACGACTTATCCTCGAAGCAAGCATGTGACCAATCACCTTTGTTGATTGCCACAATGCCACGACGAACACTTCTTCGAACGAAGCGGAAGGCGACTAGCGGAGTCGCCGCAGCCTATGAAATGCGGTGGGCAATAATGCCAAATGATCGAGCGGCGGGCTATATATGGATGTCCGCTTGTATGTTCACCACACAAAAAAAAAAAGACTTACGTATGTACTGGCATGCGAGAAATATGCATATATATGATATGACGCTCTGGCCGGTGTAAATAAAAATTAAAGGTCCTTTGAACATCGATCCTCGTGTTTCTCAAGAACAATTTGTTTTGCTTGTCACTGTTGTGAGAGATTAGAACAGATACACTATAAAGATAGTCGACGTAGATTTTCCTCGCAATTCATGACCACAAATAGCGACTCACCGTCGGCGACAAAGATCTTCAAATCGCTGGAACATAATTTCTGTTTGACTTATCAGCCAAATCGCTGGAACATAATTTCTGTTTGACTTATCAGTCTGACTTATCAGCCATAGTATAGTATTTTTCCTCTCATAACAAATTAGCGAACAGTACTTTTTAGCCTGACTTTTCAGCGAAGCGAACGGAGATAAGAAGAATTGGTTGGGGTTCTCCCCAAACACACTTGACATTGCAAGAAGATGATGAGCTGTTCACGTACTGTACACGGTGCACGCTACAATTAGTAAATATACAAATCTAGTGTTGAAGCAGGAAAATATTCGAGTGTAAAAAGAAAACCATGGAACACAATCACTGGTTGTTACATACTAGTTACTACATTACATACCAGTTTCCCAAAAAAAAAGGAAAAACGTACTTACATACCATACCGTTGATGAAAACCAACATTTCAATTTGCAAGCTCCTGCATCCGTACTGCCATTGAGATGGTAGTCCATGCATCCACTGTTCTAGCCTACCCTTTTCTGCCTCCACATTGCCTGAAGCTCTCAATCAGCTGCGTCAGGTTCTCATACGAGGACCCTCCTTTCGCCATGGCCACATGAGCTTTCTCCCCGTACTCCTTGGCCTTCCTCCTCCTCTCGTCCGCCTCCTCCCCTTCGCCCATCAGCGCCGACACCGCCCGCACGATGTCCCCACGCGCCACCGCCACGTTCTCGTCGTCGAACACCATCACGGGCGCCGTGACGCCGACGGGCACGCCGACGCCGAGCACGTCCACCACCAGCCGCTCGTTCAAGAACTGGTCGGCGAAGTGCGGCCACGTCACCACGGGCACGCCGTGCGCCACGGACTCCAGCAGCGAGTTCCAGCCGCAGTGGGTGACGAACCCGCCCACGGCGCGGTGGGACAGGATGGCGAGCTGCGGCGCCCAGCCGCGCACCACGAGGCCGCGCCCCGCCGTGCGCGCCTCTAGCGCCCCAAGCCACTCCTGCACCTCCGGCACCGCGGCGGACACCTCAGCCTCCTTCACCACCCAGAGGAACGGCCTGCCGGTGTCCTCGAGGCCGTGGCCGACCTCGAATAGCTGCTTCGGGAGCTTCCGCGCCAGGCTGCCGAAGCTGACGAACACGACGGAGTCCGTGTTCATCGTGTCGAGCCAGGCGGACACCGCGCTCTGCAGCCGGACGCCGTCCGACGACGTGTCCCCGCGCGACGCCATGGCCTCGACGTCCCGGTTGGAGAGGCAGAGAGGACCAAGCGTCCACACGGGTTTGCCGAGCGCCGCCTCGTAGCACGACACGAACTGGCCCTCGAGGTCCGCGAACGTGTTCACCACCGCGCCGTCGGCCGTGCGCATGGCCTCCACGCACTCCGTCCAGAGCGCCTCCCACCCCGGCGAGTTAAAGAAGCCCGGCGCCGTGGCCTTGGTCACCTCCACGTGCACCGGCATGCCTGGCACCACGAACCTCTCCTGGTCGTCGTCGGTCGCCGCGGTCTGCTCGCGTAACCCGTGGTCGATGGCGTTGAGGTCGCAGAGCGAGTAGAAGCACGACGGCCCGTGGAAGAAGAGGCGAGGGATGCCGAGTCTTCTGGCCACGCCGGCCGTCCACGGGTTGCTCCAGTCGGAGATGATGCAGCTCGGGCGCAGCGCCAGCGCTCGCAGGTATGCTTCCAGCGGGCCGGCGAGCTTCTGCACGGCGTTGAACAAGGGGATGAAGTGGCCGTTGTCCGTGACCTGGTCCACGTTCTCGATGCCCGGGGGCAGGCCGTCGTTGGTGTCCGTCGGCAGCGGGAGCTCGACGATCTCGAGGGACAGCTTAGTGCGCACGGCCTGCTCGGCGACGCCACGCAGCCGTACGCCGTTCACCGGTGTCGTCACCAAGCTCGCGCGCGCGCCGCGTTCCGTCAGGTGGCGGGCGAGGTCTACCATGGGGATGGTGTGGCCCTGCGCCACGAGGGGGACGATGACGAAGTGAGATGGCGGTGGTGGCGCTGGCATAGCAGAAGCAGATTCCTCCGTGGGCGCCATGGACGTGCTAAGCTAACTTCCGGCGGGCACCGCACGAATGGTGTAAGAAATAGGGTGGCCTGTGAGTCTGTGAGACTGTGACCAGAAGGATCGAGGCGTTGGTTTTATATAGCCTAACTGTCCGGTCCACTCGCTCTCTACTCAAGGCCCACTCGTGATTCGCTCAGCTACCAGACTGACTGGCCCACTTGCGCAGGCGAGGGAACTCCAGCTACCGGCCCACTCGCGGCCCACCAGAGCAGGCGAGGGAAAAAGCCAAAAAAAATCTGGCTGGATGGGGTCTCGAACCGTGGTCTCCCCCGCCTAATACCCAGGGCTTACCACTACACAACACGAACTTAAATAAAAACTATTAAAATATGGTATTACATATATTAAAATAATCTTGCAAATGTTAAAATATGTCCGCTGCTAGACTTGCCAATTTACTTTAGATAGACATGTGATTACGGTTCAAAGTATGCACAGTGTAAGTAGAAACAAGTAAATCAGTTGGGAAGTCCTAATAATTTCTAGATGTGTAAACTTGCTCTGATTCTCTTCCGATTTGCAGTTCTAATGGCCATCCAGTGATATGTCTCTCAAGGACATGTACTTGGATGACATTTATTTTCTAGCTTTTAAAATATGCCAATGGCTACTGCCTTCTCTTCAGGCTTCTTAGATTCGAGGGTGATGCTCCATATTAGTTTTTGTTCAGTTGGGTTATATAATCCCTAAATGCATATAGAAGAAAAACATATAAAAGAGAAATTTTAGTTGATATAAACTATGGCTGCTATCTTCTCTTCTCCGTACGTCTCCACCGACCAAATACGCAAGTTAAGGGTGGCGGGCCTAATAATTTATTTGATTTATTTAAGGCTGAATTAAGCCCAATTAATAAATTCAATAAACTTAGATAGTTTCTCACTGTTAGTACGAGAATCATACAATAAACCATGTGTTCCGTTACAACGCACGGGCATCTTTGCTGGTTAATATTAAAGAGCAAAGTGTTTTTTTAGCCTGTTTTTTTATTCCTACTAAAAAAAGTACTCTGTCTTATTTGTTTTTATTAGCTCTACACTTGTTGTTTCCGCCTTTTCTAATTTTGCATCTCTTACCGATCTTTGTTCCTATCAATGCTTTCTTTCCGATTTGAGTTTTGTCTTTTTCTATGTTTCTGATTTTGTTTCCGTGTTTTGGAATTTTATTTGTTGCGCTCGGTCTGTTTTCTTGGTTTGATTTTCTCCGGTTGTTTCTTTTTTTTTCCGCTTGGTTTATTCTATTTTCTGATTTTTTTACTCATGATCCGTGTCTATACGGATATGAGTTACAATAACTCTCATCTAGCGAAGATGGATATGAAGTCAGATTTCAAAACATGTCCTTTGTATCATGTGTGTGACCTAGACTCATAAGTCGTACCAATACGAGTTACAACAACTTACGTTTAGAGATGATACGTAGTCCGATTTCAATATGTATTGGGTTCCAATATAACATATGGATATATTTGCAATCTATCCCTAATATTATTATATCACGAAGTTTTTTTTTGTTTTCATCCCATTTCTATTCTTTTTTAATCTTTCTCATGTTTCATCTCCGTTCCATCTGCCTGGCACAACTTCCGTTAGGCGAGTCCGTTCAGGAGTTTTCCTATTTTTCTAGATTTTTTTGTTTTCCTTTTCGTTTTAATTTTTCCCATGTCTTTTTCTCTTTTCAATTTACATTCCATTGTTTTCTCCGTTTATGTTTTCCTTTTTATTATTTTATAATTTTTTTGTCGTGTCTTTTCTTTTGGTGTTTTTCTATTTTCTATTTTCTTTTTCTTCAAACTGGAAAGTTACCAGGTAATTGTATAATAGGTTGTACGTTTAGGTGTATCGCACCAATATATAAAGTAAAAAGAGTACTTTCTAACCATTTTTTTCTACTTTTTGCAATATACCCTCATACTCGTGTATATAATCAAGACTCACAATTCGTCCTCAAATGACACGTGTCCGTTGACAATGAGGAGTCCGATGTCAAGATGTGTCCAAAGATGGTACAGAGTTCTCTTCTAAGACGTGTCACAATAGATGACAAGATCATTAAATAAATCCCTAGATCGTTCAAGTGACCGTACAACAAGTAATACATCCCGTTGCAACGCACGGATATATTTGCTAGTTTTAATTAATTTTGAGTGATTCGCTTGCCATGCAAAAGACTATTACCTACAGAAACATTCCTCTAGTTAGTTTGAGTGGTTCGATTGCCTCTGGCTCCGAGACTATTACCTACAGAAACATTCCTCTAGTTAGTTTGAGTGGTTCGATTGCCTCTGGCTCCAACTACTCAAACTCCTCAATGGACCACTCGAGAAATGTAGTACCACGGGAAAAATAATTCCAGAGTGGCTCTTTGTACTAACATAGACTGGTTAGAAAAGGAGAGAGGGCAGTCCCTATGTCTTTTTTTTTCTGTACTTTTCACATGAACAAAGTATGGGCTATAAATAAAAACTTACAATGGTAAAGACAAAATCATAGTAACTTTTTAAGTGAATCATGCAGAAAAGTTGTCAATTTATATTAAAAAGAAGACAAAACCCAGAGCAGGCAATACAATGGAGGAACAATGACCCAAAGGGTCTAGCAACAACGCAACAACAAATCACAGAATAAGTCTTTAGTGCTAGTTAATGGCTTCAACCTTTTTTATATAAGAAATGATATGATATTGTAGTCAATTTTACTAGCTATGTACACCTGCCTCAACACCATTTGGAGAAAGATTCAC
This sequence comes from Miscanthus floridulus, assembly GCF_019320115.1. NCBI lineage: Eukaryota > Viridiplantae > Streptophyta > Magnoliopsida > Poales > Poaceae > Miscanthus > Miscanthus floridulus. The sequence goes on along the minus strand of NC_089586.1, from coordinate 32,339,838 downwards.
CTTCCATACAAGGATTCACCAAACTCATTTGATAGAGAGATTTGTATTAACTTAAAGTGGACTCTAATAGGTAGCAACCAATGCAAAAGGGATTCAACTGGAGGCACGTGTTTATTTTGCAATACAAAGCCAAAACCTCGGGAGTGAGACAAAATAAAAAACCTAATTGTTCCTTCTCCACCAAATCCGATAATGCTTCCTCTTCATTATAGATATAGTAACATCGAGCCGACTTGTTTGCCTCCAGTATCTCACAACAAGCATGCATGCATATATTTCAAACTAGCATGTTCGAGAAGAAACAGTTTGAGAGGGACAACAAATTATCCTTGGCTCGTCTAACCATTTATATATGTTGAAAGATATGTCCTTGCATCCGAGCGCTGGTAGCTTACATGTTTTTATTATGTTATTCACGCATCTAGTATTAATATAAGCTCAGCTCACACCCAATAAATGACCCTCACAACCAGGTCATGTGTTCTGTCCTTACTATTTGGGTTTACCAACTATTTTGATTTTTGTGTAGGGGTAAAGGAGGCAGACTGAACATATGTATCTCCAGCCTCATGCCCTCATCATGATTCACCATGAGTATATGCCGCAAAGCACAAAAATCAGTGCCACACCCAAGCTAGTTACAAATTATGATACGCATATGGGCACGTACGGTGTTTACGGCTACCTCTCTCACTTCAGTACTTTTAAAGACTCACTTCAGTACTACACGGGTACTAGAATGAGCTAGTATCCAATTTAAATAAGTGGTTACAAATCTCATTATTCCTAGGCATTCAAAAAAAGGGTTAATCTCGAAATCATATTTGCTCTTATTTATACAATCTGGGCCAGGACCGACTCTAGATAACCCTTAATTGGATTGTCCTTGATCAACAAAAATAATCTAACTTAGGCCTTTTTAAATCCAAGGTGTAAAGTTTGGGGTTGTCACGTAGGGTGTCATATGGGGGTGTCGTATAGGGTATTCGGATACTAATAAAAAAATAAATTACAGAATCCGTCGGTATAAGGTTTAGGGTTACATGGCCTTTTTAAATTCAAGGTGTAAAGTTTAGGGTTGTCACATAGGATGTCATATGGGGGTGTTCGGATACTAATAAAAAACAAATTACAGAATCCGTCAGTAATCCGCGAGATGAATTTATGAAGCCTAATTAATCCATCATTAGCACATGTGTTATTGTAGCACCACATTGTCAAATCATGGACTAATTAGACTTAAAAGATTCGTCTCGTAAATTAGTCGTAAACTGTGCAATTAGTTATTTTTTTAGTCTATATTTAATACTCTATACATATGTCCAAACATTCGATAGAATAGAAAATAAACTTTAGAGGAATGAACTAAACAAGGCCTTACACTAACACTAACACGTGGACCTTAACTTGTGTGATACGATGGTCTCAGTTAGCCGAGACCATTACAGTCCAACAATGCGCAGCAGCTCACTGGTGTAGCATCTCAAGGAGGGGGCATGCACGGTGCACACTGAAAAAAATAATTTGGAGGCAATCCATTTTATTTTCAGAGCCATCCATAAGCATCTTCGCCTATGAAATGTTCCTAGCATTTTCAAATGTGGGCACCTAAATATGTCACCTCTGAAATGAAGGTTCAGCCCATCATATTGCAAACACTAACATATATTAACCTCTCACCCCCCCCCCCCCCCCCCCTCCCTGTCTGCCTTACCTCTCTCTCTCTCTCTCTCTCATCACCGAGACTCCAAGCATTGGCCTCCACTTCATTGCCCTAGGTCCGCCATCAATCTCCTACCCTTCGTAGGCACCTTGGAGCACCCGGATGCCATCACCCTTATGGATTTGGATGGCTGAGATCTCATGCGCCCCGATTCGAGCAAGACACTAGTTATCCCCCCCCCCCCCCCCCAATATCAAGGGACTCTCTCTCTCTCTCTCTTTGAGGGCTAGTCATGGCTGAGATCTGTCATGTTGTGACTGAGATTTGCGCGTTATGACCTTGTTGTTGTTGCCTCCTCCTCACAAGTAGTTGTGTACCCACCTCACATCTATATCTGCTTGGCGAGTCGAAAAGGAGGAGGATCCCGGCATGGCCTTCTCGTTATGCTAAGCCCACTTGAGCAGCTCGATGTCCGTGGTTGCCACCTCATCCATGAACATCGTTGTCGCCGACTCATCGTCGTCCCAGGAGGTCCTCCTACACTCGGATCTCGTCCTGCACATCGAGCATACAAGGAGTCCCTATGCAGGTAGCAGCGCTCAATCCATCGGGGAGGGAGGCTTCGACTTGGTCGTAGGCCCTCAACAAAGATGCCAATAATGACAATGTTGCGTCGACTCTTGTGGTGAATTTCACAAGGAACCTAGACTTGGAGCACAAGAGCACCCATCGCCGCCAAATGAGGTGATTGAATCCACCATGCACACATGTTTTTTACTCGTTCTTCTTGTTGCGACTCATCCAATACATGTAGATCTAACAAGCTCCTGCCGTGTGCTTTCAAATGAAGTACTCGAGGGGGGGGGGGGGGGGGGGGGGGGGGGGCTTTGTATGGCCATGTCCACGACAGGTGCAAGGCAAGGCTACATGGTGGGCTCGACTTTGAGGTGGCCAGATCCATAGCCAGTGGTGGCTGGCTCTACGACGCAAGCACGTTGGGCTCTACAATAGGGGTGCCATTTTTTCTTGTCTTTGTCCTAATTTATAGAGGTGGGCACTATAACCTGCTTGTGTAGTCTATGATTAATAGGACAATTATTTAGAGGCGACATTTCTACCACCTCTAATCGTCTTTGCTCATCTCCTGAGTTGTTTATTGTAGTATTCACGCATGGAGGCAGCTGGCCTGACAGGAACTCCTATGGGCCGACAAGGTGTGAGCTCACCTATTAACATGGCTTGAGGCCTGGAGATAGATATGAAGGGAGAGAAGGCCAGGGTCGAAATGCGAGATACATATTGCAACTTTGCAAGTTTTTACATTGCTAATTACTAATTTGACACAAATTTATTTGTTAGACCTTAGTTTTTTCACATCGCCAATACCAATTTGGACACAAAATTATTTTTTCATCTTATTTAATTTACTTGCTATGCTATCGACTTTTCCATAATTTTGGCATGAGAGTAACTATTTTATTATGTTTAATAAACACTATATGCTCCTTTAACTTGCTCGAGAGTTTGATTTTTATCCCTAAACTATAAAACTAGGTACGGGACACACTACAACTGTTGAAACAGAACAAATTGGTCCTTTAGCTGGTTTGAAAGGTGATTTTCTAGTTTCTAAAATAATAAAACATGTTTTAATCTCTACAAATTCATAACTTACTTGTTTTAAATAAAAAAATGTGAAGCTATTACCATTTTTTCTAGTCATTTATTCATCGGTGCTCTATTTGGAGTAATTTGAATCTTATTTGTTCATGTTCCTAATAAACTAGACCACAAGCAATAAAACAATATAAATAGAAATAAATAAGTTCTAAATAACTATAAATATATTACCAACAATTAGATAATATGTTTAGGAAAAATTAATGGAATTATTTTTCATATTCTTTATTTAAAATTCATTAGCTATCAATTTTGAGAGGTTAAACTAGATTTTTATTATTTTTAAAAATAGAAAACCACCTTTGAAACCAGCTAAAGGACTAAATTTGTCTGGTTTTGATATATGTAGGGTGTCCAATACCCGGTTTCTTAGTTAGGATGAAAATCAAACTCTCAGGCAAGTTGAAGCTTGGAAAATGTACTTTACCCTCTATTTCACAAGATTCAGAGATTGCAAACAAAATTGCCGTGACTCCCAAAATACCACGCTACACTGTAGGCCAATCTGATAATAACATGATATTTGAAAAAATGACAGGCTAGCGCCCGGATGTATGGACACACGCACGTGTCCGGACGCCCGTGCATGGTGCTATGCCTGCTGCTGCACCAGACCGCCAGACCGCGCTGCTTCACGTGTGAGTGGTAGTCTATTTTTTCTAGCCACGATAGATAATACACTCCGTACATGACGGTCGGATGCCTTTAAATCCGCATGCAGCCTCGGTCCCATCTCTCATAGATGTCCATTTGGGCCGGGCCATAATGGCGGCACGAGCACGGCCCATTAAGGCATGGCCCAAGCACGGCCTGGCCCGAACTAACTTGTGCCCGTGCCGGCCCGAGCATGGCCTGATAAGCCCCTCGGCCCGCTAAGGCCCGTCATGGCCTTACTAACCTCCCCACCTAGGCATTCGCTCATCCCATCCCATCTCCCGACTCCAACCGCGGCGCTGCTCCGCTTCGAGCCTTAGACGCTCGCCTTCACTCCGTCCTGCCACCACCGCTTCCCTCTCCTTCCTTCCCTCCAAGGTTCATCTTCCACCCCTCCCGTCTGCGCATTTGGATGGCGCAGCGGCAGCAGAAGCTCCTCCTTCCCCTTCGGCACTCCCTCCTGGCTGCCCGCTCGCGTATCTGGATGGCGCCGTGGCGGTGGAAGCTCCTCCTTCCCCTTCGGCGCTCCCTCCTGGCTGCCTGCCCACGCATCTAGATGCCGCCGTGGCTGCAGAAGGTCCTTCCTCCCCTTCGGCTGCAAAAGCTCCTTTCTTCCCTCCCCTCCCCTCCCCTCCGGTGCTCCCCTCCTCTATGGGTCGGCACGGGCACAACGTGCCTTCCGTGCCGGCACGGCATGCCTAAGGTCACCTAGGGCCGTTCTTGGGCTCGAGCCTTGGCACGGCACGGCTAGACAGTGGTGCCTATCATGCCCATGCCTTAGTGTACCGTGCCCGTTCGTGCCCATGCCTGTGTCGTGCCGGGTGGCACGAATGGCCATGTAGACTCTCCTCACAACAAGTCAACAAGTTTCCTTTCGTCCCAACACACACCAAACTCCCGGGAGCCAGCTCAATCGAAACCATTTCCCCGTAGCTTGCGTGCCGACCATGGCCTGTAGTCACCAGGTATGCATGCATGTGTAAACTTGTGCCTGCTGCTTTTGTCGGACAGGTACAATACAATTGTACGAACAAAAGATGAAAACATATACGTAACTCCACCCAACAGTGCTTTAATTTCTCCACCGATGCACTGCCACTTGTATTGTACTGTACACTTACAACATACCTCTCATACACGGGTGCCTGCGCCTGCTCATAAAATAGTTGCAACATAAAAGCACTTTATGTAGCATACCACTACTACAGATTGACTTATCACTATCGTCACTTTCACTGCCGTAGCGATAAAAGCGTCGGTGTGATACTTCCACCATCAGTTGGACTGATAGGGAGGCCTCCTAAGGATGGAAACCGACAGTTGAAAACCATCAATGCGGCGGTGCTAGTGGGGTTGAATTCCACCGTCGTTTGGAACGCCGAGCCAACTAGGATAGGCGTTATGGCCGCCAGCCCTATATGACCGTTTGGTGTACTGGCGGTAGTAAATTCAACGCGATTTATTTTCACATTTCTCAACTACCCACAACACAGTTGCATCACCATTACTTTCCTACGGAGTATGCCTCATCTTCCCTGATGCTTATATTAACTGCTCCTCTCTGCTTCCCCATCTTCAAGGTTGGCCTATTTAAGTCGAGGCTGGATATGCTTCTTGGTAATCCACACACTCCTTTCTCCTTAGATACAGATAGATAGAGACAAAGCTTTTGAGCCAACCATCTATATTTTCTTCATCGCCATGGCACTCCTTCTCCAACTCCTTTGGCGACAGCGGCGGCGTTGGGAGAAGGCCTTCAAGATTGGGTACTACCGACATCTAGGCATAGCGGGGGCTGCTCGATCTAGGTGCTAGTGGAAGTTTTATGATTAAGGGGTCGCTTATTTGGGCAAGCCAAGGGGTACTCAATGCACTTTGGTATACCTAGTTTGCCCTACGCATTTCTTGTGCCGATTCACCATCCCAGTGCCCTAGCGATCCTCCTTCCTCTAGAGCAGCAGCGATGACGGTGGCGCTTCTCTTCCATGCCCTCCTCATGACCATGAGACGTGAGCACCACAATATCCTAATCGACAAGGAAGTTACTACATAAGAAGGTGGACAAAAAATGGTTTCCTTTATTTTTTCCTACTGCTAAACTTACATATTGACAATTAGTCATCCTATGCAGGAATGCACATGCTCGCGACCATGAGAGGTGGCGAAGCTCCTCTTGCTCTTTGTTTCGACCGTGAGAGGTGCAGCAAGGAAGGTAAAGCACTTCACTGAGATGCTCCTCTTCTTGCTCTCTCTCGACCGTGAGAGGTGCAGATGCTAGTGGAAATTTTACGAGGTGCTGCCTTGTCCTTAGCTTGCACTGCCAGTCTCTAGACTCGACTATGGAAAGTACCAGTACTCAACAGGTCTTTGTTATTGTACACCCAGTAGTCTTCGTTAGGTCTTTGTTATTGTACAACTGTGGAATATAACTAAAGTTATGAATGAAGTAGCTATGATGATTGTTATTGTGTCGTTTATATATAGTTTTTGCCTTAAAACAATTAATAACTGAGTGGCAATGCTTGTTACTCTATTTTTTAAGTGTCATAGTATTTGCCTTGGCTACACTGACGTGAGATAAAGCACCTCACTGAGATAGTGCTAGGGTGGAAGTATTTGCCTTGGTTAATTTGCAAATTGGTTTGTTGTGTTTGTAAATTATCATAATTGTAGCTCCCGTCGCCGATTCAGCGTTAGTGTTAGATCGCAAAGTGCAGAGAATCAAATGGTCCACGTCGACTTCCCTACTCTGTCGCCCATGACTCGCGTGGGTGGCTGTGGATGTCACGGACCTTGACTGTTGCCTTATCCGCTTATGTTTATTAGTGGAGATGACTTGAATAACTTGTATTAAGAAATTGAAAACATGTGCAAGGGAATCTGAACCGCATCATATGAGAAGAAGGTAACTATAATGAGTTTAGAAAGGAATCGTACTTGTGTATCATTGTATTAAGGAGAATGAAGAGTTTATCATACAAATCCCCATCATCCAGATATATACATATCAACATTGATCTATACAGAATCTACCACATTGATCTAAAGAACCTATCACACTCATTGCACCATGGAATATAGCCCACTCCTTCTAACCTTCCCATCCTGCGTGGACGCCATAGCCTCTGCCTCCGCCTCCACATTGATGTCCGTCTTGGCGATGCACCGGCATGGCTAGAGGAGGTAGAGGACTAGACTCACCCGACGCTGGCCGCCAAGCCAAGTCCTATAACACAAACATGGCTGTTGGAGGCACCGTGTACATATCTCATTCTTCCATGTCACATTCGTCGCCGGGCCCACTTCATCACCTTCAACCTTCCTCAACCACCGCCGAACAATGTTATCATTGTTGACACCACTATTGGACCTGTGGAGCACAAGGGAGAGAACAAATGCAGCAACATCATGGCCTGCCGTGATGGAGCGCTCAAGCATGTCGAGCCATGGCATGAGCGTGCTGCGGTCTTCCACGAAGATGGCGTGCATCCTAGCGTAGAAGCAAGCCTTTGGGTTGCCAACGCTAGCAAGCCTAGCAATGAGCTTAGCGCGGTACTTGTGGTTGTAGAACCGGTTCTAGGTCGAAGGTGTATCCCACGCAGCAGCACCTACCGTAGTGGTATGTTCCGTCCAAATACGATGTCACCGCACACCCTAGTCATCTACGAACAGGTTGCCCATAGGCTGCCAAGATCTTCCATGGGATCTGCTACAGCCGCAGCGATGTGGCTAGTAATCTCAACAGCCACATCCATCGGGAGCTTCTCCATGGAACGAGGACACGTGCGGCGACTACAAAAGATGGATCCTTAGGTCAGGGAGTGATGTCATGGTAGAGCGGAGCACTAGGGAGGGGGATCAGAGTGGAGCAAGGTGAGTTCCAAAAAACTCTCTTGGGATTTTATGATCGCTCTGTTCTTGAAGGTTCCACGACGCGGGGATGTCAAATGTCTCAGGGAAGTTAATCGTCATCCTCCGTGTGAATCATGTAAATCGTGTATGAAATGCGAAAAAAAAATCAGAATGAAAGAATCTTTTATCTTACGACTACTAATTAGAGGGCCCAACAGTGTAAACCGTGTGAACCGCGTAAGCTATGTATGTAAACCGTGTGAACCCCTGAAATTTGCATGTAAATTACCCACGTCTACCATTACAAAAGATAATTCAAAGCAGTCGATAAGAATAAAGTAGGCTAGCGGTTAATCACTTTGTCTCCCCTAAGATCATGGTTAGCACTAGAGGGGCCGAACCACGTGGTTGAGTCAATTTTCTCCGTCCAGCTTCCAACACTGTTCCATCACCATTACTTCCATCGGCATAAGCGTGCTCTACTAAGATCGTGTGAGACATGGCCTCACCTCAACTCCTACTCTCGCTCAGTGCAATCGAAGAGAACTCCAATAGGCCCCTATCTCGCCCATCCTTCTATAAAAGCGGAGGCTAAGGTGGGGAAGCAAGTACACGATTCCTTTTCTCTCAAACTTCTATCTTCTTTGTCCGGCGTTCCACCTCGACACCCCATCTTTCACATCTCATCCAATGGTGAATCGGGCAATGAAGCACCCAATGGAAGAGTCGCTAGAGGTTGTTCCTGCTCGTCCCCACTTTCGTGCGATGCTACGACAGGACGGGGAGGGCAGCTCGGCGACGCCACCACCGGAGAGCCGATCCCCGCTTCTGGCTATCTCCAACGACGATGATAGGGGGTGGATGATGTCCTCATGCTAGTGGAGTAGCTAGATGTGGCCACCTCTGCCCTCCACGAGGAGAGCCAGGAGGCGAACCGGCTGCGCCTCTCCGTTGTCGCGCGCGAAGCGAGAAATGGTTGTGGCGGATCTTACCGTCGTCAAGGCCTAGGCATGCCTCGCTGGTAAGGCATTCGGCACGATATGATCTTGCTCTTTCACTACATGTGACGTCATGTCTTTAGTTGTAGTGTTTTCTTGTCTCCTTTTTAGCCGTCCAAGAGCAGCTGATCGCCGTGCAGGGCAAGGCGGCGAAGGTGATCCGCTTTCGCCAGCTAGCCGAGGACAACACCCGTGTCTCCTCTAGATGGTGGGCGAGAGCAACAGGCGCTACTAGGACCTCCACGCGGTAGCAGGCAATGCTATCCGCATGCTTTCGCCTCCTGCGCCTATGGGGATGACCTTGGCGGACCGCCTCTACACCGTGCCACCGTGGGTCATGGAGGTGGCCATGTACTGCATTCGCTTAGGAGCCGCTTTGGCCATGGCCGCCTCCTAGCTTCGGCTAGGTGAGGACCTAATCGTGGTGGAGCCAGGGTTCCCGGGAGAGACGAGCTATCGGTAGCGCCAGAACCTGATCGGCGAGTTCTCCGCTGTGGACGATGGCGTCTTGGCCATGGTGGATGTAGAGGACATCATTCGTAATGCTCCCCATGAGTAGTTCGATTGTAATATGCCTCTGAATTCTGAATAAAAATGTTCATAATATTCAATAGTTATTAGTTTGAGTTCATCTCTGTTTACTGTGACTTGAACGTTCCATTTGTGTGACTTAGAGTTAGTAGACCGTATGACACATCCGTCATTAGTAGGTGCTAATATCTCTCAATCATCACCGCTGGTAGCCTTCATCGCCGCTTTCGTCAATTTCCAAGCCCACGCGTGAGTCCTACCATCAGTCCTGCATGTATTTACAAAGTTTTGTAGAAATTTGCATTCCCGCATCTGATATAGTTGCTTACAAAGGATGTTCCCCACCGTATCTTTCTCCTTCTCAGTGCTGCTATTCCTCATCACCACCCCTGCTCCCTAGCATCGAACTACGTGACCACCCCTACTCAGCGACGTGTAAGTCGCCAGTCACCACCGACAAGCTAGTGCTCCATGCCAAAATGCCTCACCAGTAGGTACACAACACAGATCCACCGGTGACCAGGGTGGTACTCATCACCGTCGTCACCGCTCAAGCTCAATGCTGCAAGATCCAAAGGCAATGGTAATGCTTTCGCACTTCCCTTATGTATTATTCTTGGATTTTTATTCCCTTCTTCACTCATCTGAGTACGAATGAAGCTTCCATCTGATTATTAACAAGCTCACGAACACATCTCCGTAGTCGCTCCTTCTCTGATTTAGGTGATAGCGCCGCCGCTTCCATCGCTGTCCCTGCTCCACCAGATCCTCATCAAGATGGAGGAGGAGGCCCCCAACAAGAGGAATGAAGTGGCCATCCTCACAGACCATGTCTTGGTTCTCATCCTCAACCGCCCACTGTTCACTCCTTATGTAGCTGTAAGTGTGTCTGTCGCTCCTGGAATAGCCTCATCTCAGGATTCGAGTACCGTAAAGAGCTGCCCTAGATTCTTGTCGGATTCTTCTACTATAGTTGGAAATGCAAACACAACTTCACTAGCATCAATGGTGAATACCCCTCCTTGTCATTCTTGCCCTTCCCCATTCAGGATGTCATGATGTTAGATTGCTCCCGGGGCCTCATCCTCTTCTGGTACTTTGGGTTTTGCTATGTTGTCTACAATCCGATGACTAAGAAATGGTTTCTACTACCGGGTAGAAACCATTCTTGTGGTTCAGCTTGCTTGGGGTTCGATCCGATAGTCTCCTCACACTTCTATGTGTTTGAATATGGGATCAATGATGATGACTCCTTAGGTGTCAACATCTACTCATCTAAAACTAGAGCATGGATGTTTAAAGAATCTGAATGGGACGAGGGTATTGTAGTATCCACATATGGGAAAGGTGTGTTTGTTAATGGTTTTATGCACATGCTAGAGTTCACCCAAAAATTTGTATGCCAACTGGTGATGCAATCTCCATCCATGAAGCTCAAGGTCAGTTGTGTTTATGTACTGTTGATACTTTGAATAGGTATGAGCTTTCAATCTAGATTCTTGAAGACTATGATACTAGTAAATGGACATTGAAGCATAAGGTGACCAAGCTAGAGCTATTTGGAAAGAATATTGAAATTGGTACCGAGGTTTGTGATGCGGCCTACAGAGTGATTGCAGTTCATCCAGAATGGAATTTGATTTTCCTTGTTGGAGAGGACAAATCACTGCTTGCATATGACATGAATTGTAGTAAAGTTCATGTCCTCCCTGCCTGGCCCATTGGCTATCCTAGAAGTACATGGAAACTATTATGTATGAGCGGCAGACCTCACTATCTTTCTTATGTTCCCTTATTCATGGAGTTATTAGCAGAGTAGTAAAGGTGCATATGCTGTATTTTGTTGCACTTACGTCATGCATTTATTCAGGTAGGTAGTTGTTTTGATTCTATATATAGGCCAATTTGGGCTTCGTAACTAAAGGAATAGTGTGTTGAATATTATTAAGTATGTTGCTTTGTGCAGATGGAGTCTGAGTGCTTTTGAACAATTTTTCTGCATTGGCTAAGAGAAAGAAGAGGGGTTCCATGGTGCATTGCGTACCAATTCGAAGGGTGCACTAATTATATTCATTTTTACCTAGCAAGCAAGAGTGCCACATAGGAGGAGCACAGCTACGTCGTTTCATTATGTAAGCCTATATTGTTGTTTTAATCCTAGGAAGTGTTTGGGTTACTAGTCTCTGATGCTTGTGTTCCTTGTTAATGCTAATGTTGCTTTTCATTTCTTTGTGGTCTTGATTCCTACCTCTGAGCCTGGTTATGTAAGTCTTGATACAAATACAATGCCCTCTATTCTCATCCTCTGTAATCATGTTAATAGTTGTCGAATTGATGGAGTTGGCTGCATGGTTTTTTACCCAGACCTATAAATGCTTCACTCACATCCCCACAGGTACATAAGATGGTTGATCCAGTTTGTCATTTGTATGAACAAACTTTGTCTTTTTTACATAGATTGTGTTTATGGATAGTAGAAGATACAGTAAAATTTTGTTTTGGAATATCAGAGGCATTAATTCTTAGAAAAAGTGGGATGCTTTAAGAGGGAAAATTACAGAGAGTGCTTGCCAAATCATTTGTATTCAGGAGACAAAAAGGGAGAACTTTGACAACTTCTACATTAAAAAATTATGTTCTAGAAATTTTGATCAGTTTGCTTTTTCTCCCTCAGTTGGAGCTACAGGTGGTCTCTTAACAGCATGGAACAACAGTGTGTTTGAGGGCTCTGTAATTCAGACAAATTCCTATGCCATCACTATTAAGATGAGAAACAAGCTGGATAACAAGAGTTTTCATATTACAAACATATATGGCCCTTCACAGTCCAACCAGAAGTAAGCTTTTGCCACTTGGTTGATGAACTTTGATACCAGTGAGTTTGATGACTGGTTACTTGCTGGGGATTTCAACCTGATCAGGCAACCTAAAAATAGGAACAAACTAGGAGGTGATCTGTCAGAAATGAACTTGTTTAATGAAATTATTTCTGACTTAGACTGAGTTGAAATACCTTTCAATGGCAGAAGCTACACTTGGACCAATATGCAATCTGACCCCCTCCTTGTCAGGTTGGATTGGGCTTTTACTTCCTCTGGCTGGACCCTCTCCTATCCTGCTACACATGTACAACCTTTGTCAAGGCCAATTTCAGATCACATTCCTTATGTGCTGCACATTGGAAGCTCAATCCCCAAATCAAATATTTTCAGGTTTGAAAATTATTGGGTAGATCATGTTGATTTTCTAAACACTGTGGCTCTTCATTGGAATAACTCACTAGTATATACCAATGCATCCAAAAATCTATCTTCAAAGCTCAAACATGTCAGAGCTGGTCTAAGAAAATGAAGTAAGAACCTTTCCAAGCTAAGCAAGTTCATTTGTAATTGCAATTGGGTTCTACTGCTCATGGATGGTCTTGAGGAGCAAAGACAACTCTCAAATCTAGAAAAGGCCTTGAAAAGGCTGGTCAAGGATCACCTTGCATCTTTACTGGAATCTAAAAGGATCTACTGGAAACAGAGAAACACTATTAGATGGGTGAAATTTGGGGATGAAAATAGTAGCTTTTTTCACACTATGGCTCCTATAGCACATAAGAGAAATTTCATTTTTTTCTCTTACAAAGCCTGATGGTACTGTTGTCACAGAGCATGGACAAAAGAAAAATTTGCTATGGGAATCTTATAAGCAAAGGTTAGGAATATGTGAATTCTCTAACATACACTATGATCTCAGTACATTATTGGCAGAGCATAATCTTGATTATCTAGACACTGAGTTAAGTCAAACTGAAATTGAGGCTGTCATCAAATCTCTGCCAAATGACCATGCTCCTGGACCAGATGGTTTTAATGGACTGTTCATTAAAAAGAGTTGGGATATAATCAAAGGTGACTTCATAAGATTGTTCAGAGATTTTTATCATCGGAATACAGACTTAAAGAGTGTGAACTCCTCCTTCATTACCCTAATCCCAAAAAAGAACAACCCTAAAATAGTTGATGATTACATGTCCATTTCTCTCCTGAATTACACTCTTTAGTGCATCACAAAGCTACTTTCAGCTAGGTTGAAATTTGTGATCCTGCAACTAGTACACACCAATCAATATGGATTCATCAAAGGAAGAACAGTCCAAGATTGTCTAGCATGGGCATTCCAATTCCTTCATCTCTGTCATCACTCAAAAAAGGAAGTCATAATTCTCAAACTGGACTTTGAAAAAGCTTTTGACAAACTAGAGCATGAGGTTATTTTGCAAATCCTTAAATACAAAGGATTTTCTTCAAGATGGATAAGTTGGATTCAAAACATTTTGGGGTCAGGTACTTCCTCTGTTCTACTGAATGGTATTCCTGGAAAAGGATTTGAGTGTAAAAGAGGGGTCAGGCAGGGTGACCCACTCTCACCCCTATTGTTTGTTTTAGCAGCTGATCTACTACAATCTGTTGTCAACAAAGCTTGGCAGATGGGCATCCTCAAGCACCCTCTTAGTGACACCTTTGGAGGTGACTTCCCAATTATACAGTATGCTGATGACACTCTTCTCATCTTGCCTGGAGATGCTAGAACCCTTTTTAATCTCAAGTGCTTATTAAGATCTTTCTCTAACTCCAGTGATTTACATGTGAACTTTAGGAAGTCTTTCTTGGTGCCCATTAACTTAGCAGATGAAAAGGTCATTCATTTAGCAAGAACTTTTGGTTGCAGCATAGGAACTATGCCTTTCACATATTTGGGGCTTCCACTTGGACTAACCAAGCCTACTCTGTAAGAATTCACACATCTTTTGATAAAGATTGAGAAAAGACTTTATGGAGTCAGTAAACACTTATCTTATGATGGAAGGCTCATTCTAGTGAACTCTGTGTTTTAAGCTCTTCCTACATTTTACATGTGCAGTCTTAAAATCCTAGTTCAAGTAATTAAGCAAATTGATATCTATAGAAGGCACTGCTTATGGAGCAAGGGTGACATCAACAGGAGAGGAACTTGTCTTGCTGCCTGGGAAACAGCCTGTAAACCAAAGAATCAAGGTGGGCTAGGTATCATTGACATTAAGAGTCAGAACAATGCTTTGCTCATGAAATTTTTGGACAAATTCTACAATGAGGTAGAAATACCCTAGGTATCCATGACATGGTCCAAATTCTACTCTAATTCTTAGACACCACCACATGCTAGGAGTCCAATTGGATCCTTTTGGTGGAAAGATATTATGACTCTTTTTCATAAATTCAGAGATTTTGCTAACTATAATCCAAGCAATGGAAGAATTGTTCTTTTCTGGGCTGATAAATGGTTAGATCAAAAGCTCCAAGACCTGTACCCTCATCTGTTCTCCTTTACCAAAAAGAAGAAATGTTCCATCCGATTTTTTCTAGATCAAGATGTAAGTAGAATTTTTAGCCTACCCTTGTCAACACAAGCTACAAATCAGCTAGAAGAACTGCAAACTCTCATTCAGCGGAGAACTTGGAATGCAGATACAAAGGACATATGGTGCTATTCTTGGGGATCATGCAAGTACAGTAGTAAGAAGGCTTACAAAATTATGATTGGCCACATAGAAACTTCTCCACTCTTCAATTGGATGTGGGCCTCCAACAACCTTGGTAAACATAAGTTTTTCTTTTGGCTCTTGCTCAGGGATAGAATCAACACAAGGAACCTATTAAGGAGGAAGAACATGGATCTAGAAAATTACAATTGTGTCCTATGTAACTCTGACTGTGAGGAAACTAGCATGCATCTATTTTTTGAATGCCACTTCAGTACAGCATGTTGGAACAACATACATGTATGTTGGAACCAAAATTTGCCACCTTTAGATATGATTATTGATGCAAAACATCCTTTGGAAGTCTAATTTTCAGAGAAATTTTTATCACGGCATGCTAGATCATTTGGGTAACAAGAAATGCAGTCATCTTCGATGATGGGCAGGCCAACCTCAGCAATTGGAAAAGACAGTTCAAGGAGGAGCTTGATAGTGTTTGCACAAAGGCCAAGCCAAGTAGATAGGCTGCACTAATTAACTGGAAGGAGAATTTCACTTAGTTTTTTCGTTTCTTTTCTCCTTTGGGCATTATGGCCTTGTACTTTTTCTTCTTTTGTTGCTCTTGTGTACAGAACTTTCTTTCTTTTAATTGAAATCCAAAAAAATATCAGGTAGGGGCTTTCCCAACTGAATAGATCAAAAAAAGATCAGTACCTTTAGTTTGCAATCTATGTACCACTTGTGTTAGGACATCCGTTGAGAAAGATATTATGGTAAGCGTCCATTGTTATTGTAAGAACATGATTTATGGATACAATGGTTATATCTATATGCTTTGTGTTCAGTAAACTATTAAGGTCTGTTTATTGTTTTGTTATCACCACCGTCGTTAGTGGTGCAAACGTCCAACACCATCGCTATGCGTATTATACGGCAGGGGATCAAAGTGTATCACCACTGAATCGTTTAGTAACCCGACATCGACTAAACGATCATCAAAGGTGGATCATGGTGCAAGGTGACAGTGATCATGACCTTTATACTGGCGGATCATATGTTGGAGCGATGGTGGTGTCAACCTCTACACAGGCGTCTCGGCCGTCAAACCGACACCACTGACAGTCGGGTCGAAGTATGCGATGGTGCTCGTGACCACTACATAGGCGGTTGATGTGCCCACACGACGGTTTTGATAGCCTCGACATAGTCTGATCATTTGCCAATGCGGCAGTGTTAGTGTACATCCACAGCCAGGTTATGCTGCGATGCGACTGAAGTAAGGACCTAATCACGAACGGATCATAAGCCAATCAGCGGTGTTGTGTACACCACAGTCGGTCCTAGATGCCGACGGTGAAGGCTATGACCATCACTGTCGATAGCTTACTGCTGAGGCCAAAATTGGACTACGATGTGGGTTATGATGTGGCAGTGAAAGGTGCGAATGTAGTAGTGTATGTCTAAAACGGAAGAAACATTTAAAGCATACACTTGCAACATATATGTATAGCCACTGCAACATTTGCAACGTCTAGATAAAAGCACTTCAACATAAGTCTAAAGTAGATGAAACATTTTAAATAGATAATTGCTACATATATGTACAACCATTGCAACATGTGTGACATCCAGATCTACTCTTGCAACATCCATATCGTGCACACGGGGATCGCCTTCGCCTACGAGGACCACCTGCGCCTGCTTATGAAACACTTACAACATGAAAGCACTTCCTGCCACATATGTTCGAAGCAGATAAAAACATTTGCAACATACGCTTGCAACATGTGTATATCCACTCCAACATATGCAGCATCTAGATCAAACACTTACAACATACGTCTGAAGTATATGCAACATGTTCAATAGACACTTGCAACATACGTGCATAGCCATTGCAACATATGAAACATTCAGATCTACTTTTGCAACATCCATATGAAATATTTACAACATACATCTGGAACATCGAAACACTTGACACATATATTTACAACATACGCTTTCAGTGTAACATGGGCGAGCAGTGCATCAAACTGGCGCGGTGGAGGCGGCTATGCAAGGGGGCCGTGTGGGCGGGAGCGAGCAACAGTGCGGGCGAGTGGGGTGCGGGGCGTGCGGAGCGGGCAGGGTGCATGGAGCGGATTGCACGGAAGCAAGCGGTGCAGACAGGGCGCACGGAGCGCAGACAGGGCGCACGGAGCGAGCGCAGAGTGGTCCGTCCGGATGGACGAACGCCACTTTGTAGCATTAATGTTAAAGAAAGTGGATGATAAAATTTTGGTAAAGTGTTGACTATGATTAATCAGATAAAATAAATTTATATGTGGCTCTAACGTATCAGAGCCCATATGGAAATGATTGCTATTTATGTTGACCATGCTAAGTTCACTCGCAATATGATCAGGTTCCGTATATTTGTGATCTATAATTATTTTTGGACCAAAGGCATTTTTGTGCAGATGCATGCAAGTATAGACGAGCATCATACGTTGCTCTAGCTGGTCATTCAGCATAGCTCTTCAATGCATGTCGATTATGTCCTCTTCTGGTATACATGCATGTCACGTATTCACGTTTTGATGAGGCTGCCGTACATACATGTACATGCACATATTTGTGTTACGTTGCGTCCATGGATTAAAATATAATCGGGCCCACTGAGCAGCTGGTGCGGCCTGGAGCAATGGCGCAGGCGCACGCGGAGCGGTCCGGCCGGACACTTAACAAATCAAACCGATGGCTTGGATTAAAAAAACGCGGGGCGCGCGGAGCGGTCCGTCTGGACGGACGGACTGACGATAGCATTACTGTTTGAAAAATAGATGGCACAAGCCTATATGTATATAACCACTGAATCATTCCGCTCAAGTATAGTATATATAATTACAATGAAATGAATGTTCTATTTCATTGAAGAACTTGTGAAAGATTTCTGCAGTGTACACCTTTGCTGCTTGATCTTCCTATAATACCATATTTGTTCAGCCATGCAAAAACGCACCGGATCCGAATCTAGTACATATAATCTCCTATTTTCTATAACTCCACCGGAACCAACTAAAGGAATCCGGCGTGTCAAGGAGCAGTAAGAAGATCGTGGAAATTCTATTCATATGCTTGATGCAGCCTTACAGCCCGAACCTCTATCCACGAATCATGTACACAAATCCTCTCCACACGACCCTGATACGTACATGATGGTCATCTGTGTTAGAATAATAGGCAATTTCTATGTCATTTTAATTCCATAATTTAACAGCATGATGATGACATATAAAGAAATATTAATCATTGAAATCATGATATCGATTATATTCATGGTGAAAATACATGCTAGATCATGTATCATGTGAAACATATGAAGATCAAAAGCATGTGAACTTGATTCATGAATCATAACAGAGAGAAACTGGCATGATATACATCTCATATTTGCAACAAGCATAAGGCTACATATGAAGCAACATGACTGTAAAAATAAAACACATACGCAGAGCATATATTTGGCAGAAACAGACATAAGACATCTTATAAAACGGCAAGACTGGACATATGAAACAAACTGATGGCAACATATGAAACAACACATATGAATTGCTGAAACGTGTAGAAAGTAAAACAGAGAGAAGATGAAACCATCATACCCTCCTGAAGTTCCAGGATTCGACATGTTGTAGGAGAAGAAAATGTTTCCTCGAGGAAGGAGACGCCGGTGATCGGGAAGAAGACGACATACGGAGACGGAGACTCTTGGGCAGTCGCGTAGACGCTCTAATTGTCGATCCCCCGTGCAAGGTCCCGAACGACAAGGGCTTCGGAGGCACCTGCCCTCTCGCTCCTCCGTGCGCGCAGAGTTACGAGATGAGGAAAGCCAAGCAACTGAACTTGTTTTCCGGAATACGTGTGTTCTCTATTTTTAACTGGAGTTGGAAGACTCGTCGGGAAAACCAAGAGGCTATAGAAGCATGCGCCGGGAAGACCGAGAGACTCCGGGAGATCAAGAGTTAACACACCCACCCGCCCGCCTGCCTCGCCACGCCCCGGCCTGAGCCTGAGCCCGAGCCCGAGCCCGAGCCGGGCCCGGGCGGCGGCGGCGCACGCGCGCGCGTGTGGCACGCCTTTGTCCGTTTCTCAACCTCTCAAATTAAACGGATTAATTCCAATCATTTAAGTTGAGTCAACGTCCTTTTAACTTTCAATCCGGTACAAATAATAATACCCACAATTACAAGCCATAGAGTTATTGATTTATTGAATATATAAATGGGCCTAGCCCATAATAAATCTAACAATCCCCACCATACTCTAGGGTTTGTAACTGTATAATTCTAGAATCACAATTCTTTAATATACCAGTGTTTCGATGGAGACTGTTAAGTTGAACATCCACCTAGAACAAGAGTTTCACTCAGTCACAACTGAACAATGGACTACGCCTTGAATTGACAGTTTTGTATGAGGTGAGATTCCCTCAAATCCTTCGCTGGTACTAGGTTGCAATAAGCATCCCCCGTTGTTTGAAGCATATAAGTCACACTTCTATGCCTTTCATGAGTGTTTAGGGATAACCCAGTCCCATAGACTGTGACCAGCAGTCTGACTTATATAGGTGTACTTCTCAGAAGATGTTCTGTAGGACAACATCTCATCTTTATAAGACTCTCAAAATACACTAAGGTAAACACCATCCTGCCTTACAGAAAGAAAGATATGCATCAGAGATAGGTTCATAGGGAACTTTCCTCTCAATCTACTTATAGCTTGTTTCATCACTCTACTTCACGGGATCTCCGATCACATAGAGCAGGTGAAAGGTCCTTGTTTGGTTTTGGTAATTGAGTGACAACTTAGGTGGACTAATTGTGTTTATGTGAGATACACAGGTGATTAGTCCACAGGTACATGTGTGTGAGCAACATATGCCATGAAGGTGAAAATGGCTTGGAGATGTTGCAAAGCTCACACATGTGATGATGAAGGAGCTTAAATGCACATGAGACATGACATTGAGTCATGTGATCAAGGTGGAGAAGATCAAGACAAGACTTGGCTTGATGGACTGGTTGCAAGCGTGAAGGGCAAGTCGAAGGCTTTGGAGTGATGGACCGCGTGGCGGTGAAGCTTGAGCAAGACTTGGCGCCGATGGACGATGGCAATGGTGAAGAGCAAGTAGAGTCAAGATCGATGAACCAATATGATCATGTGATGATATGAAGTGGATCATATCATTGTTGATCATGTTGGTGCATGTGTTGCATCAACATTGGAGGAGATGAAATGGAATGCGCAAGGCAAAGGTATAACCTAGGGCATTTCATTTCACCGGTCATAGGTGTGTAGAGAAGTTTATGACCGGGTTTAGGATAGATGGCCGTACTATCAAGAGGGGCAAACTTGTTTGCATATCGGTCATCTAGTGCCACTCGAGTGATCTAACTTTGCATTGTCGCTAGGATCGAGTGGCGTGGCAAGTTGAGTGGCTAACATCCTTTGGGAAATGATTGTGAAAAGCTAACACACATACACATGGTGGTGTACACTTGGTGGTGCTGGCACATTTACAAAGGAGGTGGTGTTTGCAGGGGTGAGATGGGTTTTGGGTCCCTCTCTCCCTCCCGCCGAGCTTGCGAGGCGGGATTCGGCGCTTTCGGGAAAATGGAATGCCTATTTTCTATTGCGCCGGATGCAAGTTCGTGTGGTTAGCACACTTGAGCAAGGGTGAAGAGAATGGAGAAGATGCTGGCGTCGGTCAACTGACCGGACGCTGGATCTGAATGCACCGGACGCTGGCAGGCTGCGTCCGGTCGCGCTGACGTACGGTGACGCAGTAGCTGGAGAGTGACCGGACGCTGGCTGCGTCCGATCGCGTTCGACCGGACGCGTCCGGTCATGCTCGGGAGCTTACTGGAAACGACCGGACGCTGGGGGTTCAGCGTCCGGTCAGTTGAAGCTGGAGCGTCCGGTCAGGTCAAGTGACCGTTGGAACCGGGACACGTGGTCGTCTGTGGGCGACCGGACGCTGAGGTCCAGCGTCCGGTCAACACGACCGGAGCGTCCGGTCGTCCCGACCGTTGCCCAGTGAAGGGGTAACGGCTAGTTTAGCCCTTGGGGCTATAAATAGAAGTGGCCCTCGGCCATGGCTGGAGCTGAGCACCTCAAGGGACTTAGTGTCCATGCTTGTGAGTGCTTGGGAGCCCTCCATCACACACATACTTGATAGTGATCATTCGATTGTGTGAGTGAGCGATTCTAGTGCGATTGCATCGTGAGGTTGCATCGAGTGGCACTAGGTGATCGAGTTGCAAGCCGGTGGTGCTTGTTACTCTTGGAGGTTGCCACCTCCTAGACGGCTTGGTGGTGGTCTCCGTCGAAGCGCGCAAGAAGCTTGTGCGGCGCTTCGGAGAAGTGCTTGTGAGGGGCATTGTGCTCGCCCCGCGGGAGTCGCGAAGAGCAACTCTAGTAAAGCGTGTCATTGAGCTACCCTCACTCAAGGGGTAGGTTCTTGCGGCGCCCGACGTGCGGGCTTAGCGGGTGATGCTAATTAGCCGCCGAACCACCAAGTGAGCGGTCGACACAACGGGGACTAGCGTGTTGGCAAACACGTGAACCTCGGGAGAAAAATCATCGTGTCAACCTTGTTCTTCCCGTTGGTTTGCTTCCCCATTACACAAGCTTGCAATTACTTTTATACATATTAAGCTTGTGTAGTTGCTCTTGTAATTAGATAGCTTGTGTAGCTTGCTAATTACCTTCTTGCTTGTGTAGCATAGAAGTAGCTCCCTTGCGTGGCTAATTTGGTTTTAGTAACCTTGTTAGTCACATTGCTTAGTTTGTGTAACTAAGTATTTGCGCTCTCTAATTAGGCATTGGTTGCCTTGTTATTGAGCATTGCTAGTGAGCTTAGTTAGCTTTGTGCTTTTGCTTACTAGCATGTGTAGAAGCTCCCTTGTCACTTAAAGTACTAGTGGCATAGGTTTGTGTAACCTTGCTCCTAGAATTGTTTAGGAGAGCTCTAGCTAGCCCGGCACCTTTATTGCTTGATTGTTATCTTTGCAAGGTGCTAGTGAACATATATAGTGGGGTGTAGTCTTGGCTAGAACGTTAGTTTAAATTCCGCATTTGTATCGGTTAGCCGACGCGATTAAGTTTTAGAAAAGACTATTCACCCCCCCTCTAGTCGCCATCTCGACCCTTCAAGTGGTATCAGAGCCCGGTCTCTCATTTGTGGTCTTCACCGACCCGAGAGGATGGCGTCTAATGGGCTAGATGGTTGTGAGAATCACATTTTTAATGGCACTAACTTTGCACTTTGGAAAAATCATATGCTTGATCATTTTCGTGCAAAGGGACCTAAATTTTGGTGGGTTGTCACTAGTGGTCTCTCCCATGTCTTGGATCATAGAACTCTAACCAAAGCTCAAAGAGTCCTCTATGAACTTGATGCAAATGCTTGTTGTTTTCTATTGGATGCTTTACATTTTGATTTGATGAAGCAAGTAAACTATAAGGGGACCGCTCGTGAGATATGGGACTCCATCAAGGACACCTTCGGTGATTCCTCCACATGGGATGATGGAAAATTCATGAAGGAGGATGAGCCCAAGAAGGAGACACATGAGTGTGTTGAGCATAACCACAATTTGGTGATTGTGGAAGATTGCTCCACCTCATTGTCAAGTGAGGATGATGATGATCAATCCACTACAAGTTCACTTGACAAGGTTGATGATGATGCCACAAGTGTTGCAAGTGATGATGCTACCCCATGCACACTTGATGGTAATGATGGTTCATGCTCAAGCCATGATGATGCTACTACAAGCCCATCCGCTACACCACATTGCTTCATGTCACAAGGTGACACTAAGGTATCAAATGATGATGTGGTTGATCATGTTGATTCATATGATGAGCTTGTTAGTAGACTTGCTAGCATGACCATGTCTTTAGAAAATGAGAAAGCTAAAACATTGAAATTAGAAAATGAAAACTCATTTCTAAAGAACTCTTGTGAAGAACATAAGAAATTAAATAATGCTTATAAATCTTCACTTGATGAGCTTAAATTGAATCATGAGACACTACTTGCATCTCATGATGAATTATTAGAAAAACAAGCTTCTCTCATTAAAATATTTACAAAGAAACTTAAAAATAATGAGAGCTCATCACATGGGTCAATTGATCAATCACATACTATTGCTAATCCTTGTGATGTAGGCAAGAAGCATGTATCCACCTCTTGTGATGATTTATTAGATATGCCATGCTCTTCACATATAGATGCTTGTTCTACTTCTATGTCTTGTGAGACTAACATTTTGAAGGAGAACAATGAGCTCAAAAATGAAGTGAAGAAATTGAGCAACAAGTTAGAGAGGTACTACAACTCAAAAGTCACCTTTGAGCATATGTTGAAAACTCAAAGAAACTATGGTGACAAGTGTGGCCTTGGCTTCAAGAAGAAGATGACAAAGGGCGAAATGAAGAGAGAAAGAAAGATGAAGAAGCTACAACAAAGAAAGCTCTCTCATACCATGTGCTTCCGGTGTCATGAAGCGGGACACTTTGCAAATGGTTGCCCTAACATCGAGAAGCTCAAGTTGAAGAAAGAAGAAGAGAGGCTAAAGCATGTCAAGTGCTTCAAGTGCGGCACTTGGGGTCATCTCACCTCAATGTGCCCAACCAAGGAATTGGTGAAGCAACAAGTAAAGCCTCAACCAAAGCCACAAGTTGAGCAAAAGAAGACACCCCAAGAGCAAATCAAGATCAACCAACATGATGGTGATGATTTGATGATCAAGAAGAAGAAAATAAGAAGGGGTGGAAAGGCAAGGCATCCAATGCAAACTCAAGATGCCAAGATGATGAGCAAGAATGAAGTTGAGAAGAAAGTCTATGCTCACATCAAGTGCTTCAAGTGTGGAAGTATGGGACACTTTGCCTCTAAGTGTCCTAACAAGCTTGAGAAGAAGGCTCAAGCAATCCATGAGAGGCAAGGCAATGAGAAGCACCACATGAGCAAAGAAGAGAAGGCTCAAGCAAAGAGAAAGTGCTACTCATGCCGGGAAAGGGGACACATGGCACATTCATGTCCCCTAGGTAAAATTTCTAAGCCTATTTCAATTGATAATCATGATATGCTTAGAAAGGATGGCAATGGTACCTCATTGGTTGCAATTGTAAAGCATCCCGCTATTCATACTAAGGCATTGCCTAAGTATGTTGCTCCTAACTTGAGAGGACCCAAAGTTGTTTGGGTACCATCAAAAAGTGGATGATTGATTGTAGGTACCATCGGCATTGGAGGCTTGGTTCAAATGATATTCATCTTGTTGATCATGTAGTTGAGCCAAGTATTTCTAAGTGATGATCATTATCCCAATGCCATGACAAATTGAATGAAGTCCAAATGTGCTATAACATACAAGTGTAAATTTCAAGTTGTTGGTAATTCCTTGGATATATTTGATGGCTTGCAAATAATTGAGATAAAGCTTGCTAGTTGGATGATCATGAGCTAACCAAGGTATATCTCTAGTTGATCATTTCATTTGGGTGCATATGAGTTGATTGAATTAGATAAATATGCAATGTTGCTTGCTATGAGATGTTTGAATGGATAATTGCTTAGTAATCAAGTTTGAATTGATTTGTGTTGGATAAATTCATGAGATGACATTTAGTAAGTGGTTTGAATGGATATATGTCTTATGGAAGTATTCAAACAAGTTAGTATCAAGTTTGATTCATATTTGGTCAAGAATAGCTCAATTGCTTGAAATCTGTCCTATATTCAAAATCTGAGCTAGCTGTGATCATAGCCATGTTTGAGTATTGAAAACTTATTGGATTGGCATGAAAATTGGTGTACATGCTCTAGATTTATGGTATGAGATGCTGTATAAATTTCATGGAAATTAGATAAGAAATGCTTCGGTTTTGGAGTGGTTCTTGTCAGCTATAGTGCAGCAGTTTTCAGCATGTAGCAGTGGTGGAAGAATTAAAATTTGGCAGTCCATATGAGATCAAATGAAGCTAAAATTTTTATGGCTGATAGATAACTTAGTAAAGAACATCTCCACCAAATTTCGTGGTATTTGGATTTGTACTTTGAGAAATATGCTTAGTTCTTTGGAGAGTACAGAATCTGCCATAAAAGTGACAAGTATTGGATTGATCTAGAGTCACTTTGATTGAAAGGTCCTCAAGTTGGAAACATGTTTACAAGTGATTGAGGTACCTAAGTTTGGTTTTGAGATGATCTAGAAACATGTTAAACAAAGAGTACAAGGCCATTTGATTGAGAAGTGTACTTTGCACACTTTTGGTACTCAAATTAAAAGATCAAGATCAAACTCAAGATGAAAATAAAGTTTAAGTTCTAGTTGTGATTAGAGATCATCTGGTAGAAAGAAAAGGACTTAAACAAGTAGAAAGAAAAGGACTTAAAGAAGGAATCAAGTTTACTCATCAAGATAAGTCCATCACTTGGATCAATAAATCAAATCATTTCAAATGAGTATCAAGAATGGTTCTTGGAGAGAGGTCACTTCTCCCTAGTGTAGGGGCTTGCCGCCTATGTGTAGGTAAACCAAGTGTGGTACTTGGAAGGCTAACATGGAAGTGGTGATCCGAGGAACATTTGAGATGCTTAGTTGAAGCAATCTAAAGGATTGATCAAGAAAAGCAAGCAACACCCAAAAGAGAGCTAGTCATGATATTTCAAGTGGTATTCTCAAATTGATGCTCTTATGCAAGCATAGATCAAAAGATAAAGCAAGTCAACCACAACAAGAAAGTACACTTGATCATAAGTGGTATTCATTTCATATGGGTGAAGAATGAGATTCAAATTGGTATCTATTGGTCTTCACCAAGCTTATAATTAGACTTCACATTGCTATTGGAGTAATGAATTGGAATCTATGTGACTATCCTCTACTCCAACATAGCAAAGGTATCATTGTAATGTGTATGATCATTTCATCCCTTACTAGTATGCGGTTAGTGCATATAGTACATGCTTCATAGGATCATGCATAACAAATGAAATGTTTTAAATTCATAGCCTACCACTATTGTTTGAATGATTACTTGATCTAGTGGTTAGTATATGAATTTATTCATGAGCTAGTGAACCCAAGTACTTGACTTAATTTGGATTGCTAACAAGTGACAAGTACAACATTGGCAAGATAACCCTTGCAAGAGGTGTGAAGAAGCTTGTCATTGGTTCAAACCGGACTTGAAAGCTTAAGCAAATCAATTTAGTTCAAGTCACATAAGAAGCTCATGATAGTGATAAGAGTACAAGCACAAGACAACAATGCAAATGGATATCTAGTTAGTATGTTTCAACTCACAAGTGATATCCTATAAGTGGTACTCATGAAAATAGCAAATGTTCAAGAAATGGTCTTTATTGATAAATCAAACAAGTGGTTCCATACTAGAAGATTCTTTCAAATGATATTCACTTCCTACAAGTGGTATCTATACATAGTAGATGATGGTTCCACAAGTGATCCTCAACTTTAAGTGATCATCAAATGAAGAATGCATCCCTCACCTACAAGAGCTTAAGTGAAATAAAATGGATGACCCATACATAGAATGATAAGATACAAATAGTACAAGTTGCAACTTCTAAATGGTATCTACATGAGGTGTCATTCCAATATTCTAGTAATGTCCATCAAAAATGTAAAATTCTAGTCTCAACCATCTACCCCAAAGAACATACCTTTGCATCAATAAGAAGCACACCTCTTATGGAAATTGATGACAAAGGGGGAGAGATTGTACAAAGATATGAAGCTTGATTGAATGGGGGAGAGAATGTACAATGGAAGAGATGAGATACAAAAGAAATAGAGGGTGGACATGGACAAAGAGGGAGCAACATTGGAGAAAAGAATGGATCACAAGTCTTGGACAAGAGAAGCACACAAGTAGGGGGAGCAAGCTCATAAACTTTGATTGATTGCATTTGATATGTGCATAATCATGTGCTTGCTTGCATTGCATAAGCTTTTAAATTCAATATGCATGCTTGTGTGGTGTATGCTAGTTATAGAATTTGGATGATGATTTGATAACTAGCATGCATAGGATGATAGCTAGACACTTGTTATGCTTTTCAAGTAATGCTAGTACCATGATTTTAATATTGATCTCATGAGGTATCTAGTGCTTTTATTTCCAAGTGAAATCTAGCTAACCATGGTGCTAAGGATGAACTTAAAGGTGCAACTCCGATTGGTACACTCTTCAAAGGTTTATTCTATACACCTTAGCATCATTTTGTAGTATTTACTCTCCCACATTTTTCAATCTATGCATATGTGCAAGCTTCAAATTAAATACTTTAGCACATATGTAGGGGGAGCTAATACTACCATTTCGGGTTTATGGTACTTGTCCAAAATCATTTTGACATGGTAAAATTGCTTGGGCAAGCAACATGAATCCAAAAGAGCTTAATTTATATATCTTTGTAGAGTTGTCATCAATTACCAAAAAGGGGGAGATTGAAAGGTCCTTGTTTGGTTTTGGTAATTGAGTGACAACTTAGGTGGACTAATTGTGTTTATGTGAGATACACAGGTGATTAGTCCACAGGTACATGTGTGTGAGCAACATATGCCATGAAGGTGAAAATGGCTTGGAGATGTTGCAAAGCTCACACATGTGATGATGAAGGAGCTTAAATGCACATGAGACATGACATTGAGTCATGTGATCAAGGTGGAGAAGATCAAGACAAGACTTGGCTTGATGGACTGGTTGCAAGCGTGAAGGGCAAGTCGAAGGCTTTGGAGTGATGGACCGCGTGGCGGTGAAGCTTGAGCAAGACTTGGCGCCGATGGACGATGGCAATGGTGAAGAGCAAGTAGAGTCAAGATCGATGAACCAATATGATCATGTGATGATATGAAGTGGATCATATCATTGTTGATCATGTTGGTGCATGTGTTGCATCAACATTGGAGGAGATGAAATGGAATGCGCAAGGCAAAGGTATAACCTAGGGCATTTCATTTCACCGGTCATAGGTGTGTAGAGAAGTTTATGACCGGGTTTAGGATAGATGGCCGTACTATCAAGAGGGGCAAACTTGTTTGCATATCGGTCATCTAGTGCCACTCGAGTGATCTAACTTTGCATTGTCGCTAGGATCGAGTGGCGTGGCAAGTTGAGTGGCTAACATCCTTTGGGAAATGATTGTGAAAAGCTAACACACATACACATGGTGGTGTACACTTGGTGGTGCTGGCACATTTACAAAGGAGGTGGTGTTTGCAGGGGTGAGATGGGTTTTGGGTCCCTCTCTCCCTCCCGCCGAGCTTGCGAGGCGGGATTCGGCGCTTTCGGGAAAATGGAATGCCTATTTTCTATTGCGCCGGATGCAAGTTCGTGTGGTTAGCACACTTGAGCAAGGGTGAAGAGAATGGAGAAGATGCTGGCGTCGGTCAACTGACCGGACGCTGGATCTGAATGCACCGGACGCTGGCAGGCTGCGTCCGGTCGCGCTGACGTACGGTGACGCAGTAGCTGGAGAGTGACCGGACGCTGGCTGCGTCCGATCGCGTTCGACCGGACGCGTCCGGTCATGCTCGGGAGCTTACTGGAAACGACCGGACGCTGGGGGTTCAGCGTCCGGTCAGTTGAAGCTGGAGCGTCCGGTCAGGTCAAGTGACCGTTGGAACCGGGACACGTGGTCGTCTGTGGGCGACCGGACGCTGAGGTCCAGCGTCCGGTCAACACGACCGGAGCGTCCGGTCGTCCCGACCGTTGCCCAGTGAAGGGGTAACGGCTAGTTTAGCCCTTGGGGCTATAAATAGAAGTGGCCCTCGGCCATGGCTGGAGCTGAGCACCTCAAGGGACTTAGTGTCCATGCTTGTGAGTGCTTGGGAGCCCTCCATCACACACATACTTGATAGTGATCATTCGATTGTGTGAGTGAGCGATTCTAGTGCGATTGCATCGTGAGGTTGCATCGAGTGGCACTAGGTGATCGAGTTGCAAGCCGGTGGTGCTTGTTACTCTTGGAGGTTGCCACCTCCTAGACGGCTTGGTGGTGGTCTCCGTCGAAGCGCGCAAGAAGCTTGTGCGGCGCTTCGGAGAAGTGCTTGTGAGGGGCATTGTGCTCGCCCCGCGGGAGTCGCGAAGAGCAACTCTAGTAAAGCGTGTCATTGAGCTACCCTCACTCAAGGGGTAGGTTCTTGCGGCGCCCGACGTGCGGGCTTAGCGGGTGATGCTAATTAGCCGCCGAACCACCAAGTGAGCGGTCGACACAACGGGGACTAGCGTGTTGGCAAACACGTGAACCTCGGGAGAAAAATCATCGTGTCAACCTTGTTCTTCCCGTTGGTTTGCTTCCCCATTACACAAGCTTGCAATTACTTTTATACATATTAAGCTTGTGTAGTTGCTCTTGTAATTAGATAGCTTGTGTAGCTTGCTAATTACCTTCTTGCTTGTGTAGCATAGAAGTAGCTCCCTTGCGTGGCTAATTTGGTTTTAGTAACCTTGTTAGTCACATTGCTTAGTTTGTGTAACTAAGTATTTGCGCTCTCTAATTAGGCATTGGTTGCCTTGTTATTGAGCATTGCTAGTGAGCTTAGTTAGCTTTGTGCTTTTGCTTACTAGCATGTGTAGAAGCTCCCTTGTCACTTAAAGTACTAGTGGCATAGGTTTGTGTAACCTTGCTCCTAGAATTGTTTAGGAGAGCTCTAGCTAGCCCGGCACCTTTATTGCTTGATTGTTATCTTTGCAAGGTGCTAGTGAACATATATAGTGGGGTGTAGTCTTGGCTAGAACGTTAGTTTAAATTCCGCATTTGTATCGGTTAGCCGACGCGATTAAGTTTTAGAAAAGACTATTCACCCCCCCTCTAGTCGCCATCTCGACCCTTCAGCAGGTTACCACTACAGTAGACTTCATGTGGGTCTCATACCCATCTCTCTCGATGCACTTTCTATCACATTTCATGACAGTCCCTTAGTGAATTGATCTGCCAGATTATTCGACGTGTGAACATAGTCCAACGTTATAACTCCGGAGGTTTTCAACTTTCTGACAGTCTTTAATCTTCTTTTAACATGCCTTGTGGACTTCATGTTATTCCTGGAACTGTTGACCTTTGTGATCACAGTCTGGTTGTCACAGTTCATTGAAATAGCCGGTATCGGTTTTTCAACTACCGATAAATCCAACAGGAAATCACGAAGCCACTCGGCCTCAGCTCCAGCAGTGTCTAATGCAGCGAGTTCTGCTTCCATTGTAGACTTCGTTAAGATAGTCTGCTTGCAAGACTTCTAGGAAACAGCGCCACCTGCAAGCAGAAACACATATCCGCTCGTGGCATACAGCTCATCAGCATCAGAAATCTAGTTGGCATCACAATAGCCTTCCAGCACTTTTGGATATCCAGTATAATGAATACCATAAGTCATAGTACCTTTCAGATAACGCAACACTCTCTCAAGAGCACGCCAGTGATCATCTCCTGGGTTTGACACAAACCGGCTTAGCTTGCTCACAGCATATGAGATGTCAGGCCTTGTCGCACTCGTAAGGTACATGAGTGAGCCAATGATCTGAGAGTATGTCAGTTGATCCCTTGCTATTCTTCGATTTTTCCTCAATAGCACGCTAGGATCATAAGGCGTGGGAGCAGGATCACAGTCACTAAAACCAAAGCGACTTAATACCTTTTCCACATAGTGGGACTGTAACAGAGTTATCCCACCATCACCTTCTCTAATAAGCTTGATGTTTAAAATAACATTAGCTTCTCCCAAATCTTTCATTTCAAAATTGCTCGACAGAAGTTTCTTTACTTCCTTAATCACATTGAGATTTGATCCAAAGATCAGGATATCATTAACATATAGGCACAGCATAACAGCTTCACCCCCACCATATCGATAATACACACACGTGTCAGCTTCATTCACAGAGAAACCGTTAGATGTTAAAGTATTATCAAACCTTTCATGCCATTGCTTAGGTGCTTGTTTTAGGCCATATAATGATTTTAACAACCTGCACACCTTGTTCTCTTGACCATCTGCAATGAACCCTTCTGGCTGATCCATATAGATCTCCTCTTCTAACTCTCCATTCAGGAAAGCTGTCTTAACATCCATCTGATGAATGATAAGACCATAAGAGGCAGCCATGGCAATTAAGGTGCGAATTATAGTCAATCGAGCAACTGGTGAATAGGTGTCAAAGAAATCTTCACCCTCTTTTTGGGTATATCCTTTGGCCACAAGCCTTGCCTTGTACCTCTCAATTGTACCATCAGGCCTAAGTTTTTTCTTGAAAATCCATTTGCAACCTATAGGTTGACAACCATAAGGACAGTCAACGACCTCCCAAGTTCCATTAGACATAATAGAATCCATCTCACTGCTTACTGCTTCCTTCCACAAGTCAGCATCAGGAGAAGAATATGCCTCTCTAATGGTGGTTGGTATGTCTTCCACAAGGTACACTAAATAGTCATCACCAAAGGATTTTACAACCATCTGTCTCTTGCTCTTTCGAGTGACTATAGTGTCTTCCTCCTCAGGGATGTGCACATGAGAATCTTTAGCATGATCTGTTGGAATAGACAGTTCGTGTTCATGGGGAATTATAGTCTCATCACTTGTTTCACTAGGTGTATTTTTCATTGGAAATTCATTCTCAAAGAATGTAGCGTCTCTAGATTCCATGATTGTATCAACATACATATCAGGAACTTCAGATTTTATAATTAAGAACCTATAACCAACGCTGTGAAATTCATAACCAAGGAAAATACAATCAACAGTTTTAGCCCCAAGTTTACGCTTTTTGTTGATTGGCACGTTTACTTTAGCCAAGCAACCCCAAGTGCGCAAATATGAGAGATTTAATCTTCTCTTTTCCCATTCCTCAAATGGTGTGATCTCTTTGTTCTTTGTTGGAACTCTGTTCAGGACATGACATGCTGTCAAAATCGCCTCACCCCACCATTCCTTGGATAATCCCACTGTACTCAACATGGCATTCACTAACTCTGTTAGAGTGCGGTTTTTCCTTTCAGCAATCCCATTGGATTGTGGTGAGAATGGTGGTGTCCTCTCATGAACAATACCATGTTCCACACAAAACTCATCAAAGACATTAGAGAAATATTCTCCACCTTGATCGGACCTTAACCGCTTTATTTTCCTCTCAAGTTGGTTCTCAACTTCAGCTTTATAGGTCTTAAAATAATTAAACGCTTCATCTTTTGTTTTTAAGAGATACACATAGCAAAACCTAGTGGAGTCATCTATAAACGTGAGGAAGTATCTTTTACTGCCTTTAGTCAAAATTCCATTCATTTCGCACAAATCAGAATGGACAAGTTCTAGAGGTGCTAAATTCCTCTCCTCAGCAGCCTTGTGAGGCTTGCAGGGTTGTTTTGATTCAACACATACATGGCACTTAGACTTTTTGACCAAATTGAATTTAGTAATTAAATTTAGATTTGCTAACCGCATAAGATAGCTAAAACTTGCATGACAGAAACGTGAATGCCATAAATCCGACTTATCAGAAATATTAACATAATTCACCATTTTATTACACACATCATGCAGTGATAAGCGAAACAAGCCTCCGCAATCATATCCTTTACCAACAAAAGAACCATGTTTCAACACAACACATTTATTCGACTCTAGAATAATTTTGTAGCCATCTCGACATAGCATAGACACACTAACAAGATTCTTCTTGATGGAGGGCACATGCTGCACGCTCTTCAATGGCACCATCTTTCCCGAAGTAAACTTTAGAATGACCGTACCAACACCAAGAACATGAGCACGCGACCCATTTCCCATCAACAAGGCGCCAGACCTCTCGACTTGGTAGGAAGAAAACAGAGAAACATCGCACACACATGAATGTTTGCACCACTATCCATCCACCACTCAGGTGAATTGCATACTGAAAGAACAAATGGTAAAGAATTATCATACCTAGTTGCTCCTTCTCCAGTATCAGTAGTGACAACATTTGCTGATTTCTTTTCCTGCTTGAACTTGCGCTCAGGACACTCACTTGCCTAGTGCTGTTCATTGCCACAAACAAAGCAGCCTCCATCTCTCTTGTTGTTGTTCTTCTTTTTAAACTGTGCTGTTTGAACATGTTTAGTTGTGTTCTCTTGCTTGTTCTGGTTTTTCTTCTTTTTATACTTGCGGAATCTAGAGTTTCTCTTCTGTACCACATTAGCAGTAGAGGTCTCAACACTCTTTTCATTGTCTTTTGCTCTCGCTCTCTCCTCAACATCAAGAGTACTAATGAGCTCTTCAACATTGAACTCCTATCTCTTATGTTTGAGTGAGGTAGCAAAGTCATTCCAAGAAGGTGGTAATTTGGCAATTATACCGCCAGCCACAAACTTGTCAGGTAAGACACATGGAAAGAGCTCAAGTTCCTTAGATAGTGCCTGAATCTTATGAGCCTGTTCCACTATAGATTGGTTCTCAACCATCTTATAGTCATACAGCTGCTCCATGAGATACAGCTCGCTACCTGCATCGGTAACTCCAAACTTTCCCACAAGTGCATCCCACAGCTCTTTCCCTGTAGGAAGGATGATATAACTTTTCTGGAATTTTGGATCAAGTGCGCTAATCACTGCACCTCGAAAGAGGTTGTCATCAGCCTTAAACTTAGCCTCATCCTCAGGAGGCAAGTTAGCAGGTTTGCCATCAGAGATATGATAACATGACATTGCAGTGAGCTACAATTCCATCTTAGCTTTCCAAACCAACAAGTTTTTACCATCAAAAGGATCAGGCTTTAACACAGCAGCAAAACCTCTGATAGAAAAATGCCTAAAATTAGGTTTTTGGATTGTTAGAATAATAGGCAATTTCCATGTTATTTTAATTCCATAATTTAACAGCATGATGATGACATATAAAGAAATATTAATCATTGAAATCATGATATCGATTATATCCATGGTGAAAATACATGCTAGATCATGTATCATGTGAAACATATGAAGATCAAAAGCATGTGAACTTGATTCATGAATCATAACAGAGAGAAACTGGCATGATATACATCTCATATTTGCAACAAGCATAAGGCTACATATAAAGCAACATGACTGTAAAAATAAAACACATACGCAGAGCATATATTTGGTAGAAACAGACATAAGACATCTTATAAAACGGCAAGACTGGACATATGAAACAAACTGATGGCAACATATGAAACAACACATATGAATTGCTGAAACATATAGAAAGTAAAACAGAGAGAAGATGAAACGATCATACCCTCTCGAAGTTCCAGCATTCGACATGTTGTAGGAGAAGAAAATGTTTCCTCGAGGAAGGAGACGCCGGTGATCGGGAAGAAGACGACGTACGGAGACGAAGACTCTTGGGCAGTCGCGTAGACGCTCCCCAAAAACCTAATTGCCGATCCCCCGTGCAAGGTCCCGAACGACAAGGGCTTCGGAGGCACCTGCCCTCTCGCTCCTCCGTGCGCGCAGAGTTACGAGATGAGGAAAGCCAAGCAACTGAACTTGTTTTCCGGAATACGTGTGTTCTCTATTTTTAACTAGAGTTGGAAGACTCGCCGAGAAAACCAAGAGGCTACAGAAGCATGCGCCGGGAAGACCGAGAGACTCCGGGAGATCAAGAGTCAGGTCGAGTTAGTGGGTGCTAAAAATTACCACACCCGCCCGCCCGCCTGCCACGGCCCGAGCCCGGCCCGGCCGGCGGCGGCGGCGGCGCGCGCACGTGTGGCATGCCTTTGTCCGTTTCTCAACCTCTCAAATTAAACGGATTAATTCCAATCATTTAAGTTGAGTCAACATCCTTTTAACTTCCAATCCGGTACAAATAATAATACCCACAATTACAAGCTATAGAGTTATTGATGTATTGAATATATAAATGGGCCTAGCCCATAATAAATCCAACAATCTGGCATGTTCCTTGTTTGCTTTTTTCTTTCTTTATACGTGTCACTTGTGTACTCCAGCATGCATCGAAGTAGCATCCAACCTCCATGCTGCACATACCTTGACCTGTAGCAACTCTTAAACAACATATCAACTGCATATTTGAATCACCAGCAACTAAAGCAATTTGGCTGACCAAATAAACTAACTTGCCAAATTACATTGTAACACATGGTACACAATTACTCTCTTCACTCATATCTTGTAGCTTGGTAGTCATATGAAAACATGAGCTTGTTTGATTCACTCCAACATCTTATCAAGACAGTAGTCACCGAGAAGTTTCGACTCCATGGCATGAGAAACTCAAATAGGAAGTTTCGACTCCATGGCATGAGAAACTCAAATAGGAACTGGCATAGCGGCATGCCTATAGCTGCTTCATCATTTACTTATATACTAGAAACAGTGGCAGATGCAGAACAGGATTGAAGGAGTGGCTGGTCTCTTCTTCTTCCTCTCTCTTCAATTTTCTTCTTTTCTCCACCTCTTCTTCTCCCTCGTCCTTCCCATATTTTCATTGATGCACCAGCTGTAGGGGGGCTGGATCCCCCCTAGCCCCCTGTAGATCCGCCTCTGACTAGAAAGATCCACAAGAGAGCTCATCCATTTTCGTTTTCTACTATTCATGAAACATCGTGTTTGTTATGACCTTTTGACCAGCAGTATTTTTGCATGAAACAAGAACAAGCTGTGTTCCGCTTGACCAGCAGGCCTATTCTGGGCTGATGCGCTCCGGGCACAGGAAGCATGTTTCGTTTGGGCTAGAGGTTAGCACTAAGCGGGCACACTTGCATCCATCAATAGACCTGATGCATCTCCATTTCACAAAACGGCCGATGGCCTGCACGAGCGAGGCCCACGGCCCACCTCCTATTCTTTCCTTCCCCATACAGAAAAGGCCTGGCTGCTAAGTCTACCGGCCTAGGTGGTGGCTGTAGGCCGAGCCTGGAGTCATTTGTACCTTCTTTCCTAAAAAGAATATCGTCAACGGATGACTGGTGACGCAACCCGGATGGCTTTGGATTTGAAAATTTTTGGGTTCGAATGGAAGGTTTTTTGTGAGGCTGTCCAAACTGTTTGGAATAAGCAAGTGAATTCAGTGCAACCCTTTAAACGCCTTCACATCAAATTGGCACATACCATCAAGGGCATCAAGAATTGGAAGAAATCCAAAATTGGTGATACTAGACTTTAGCTTGCAATTGTTAAGGAGATCATCCTTCGATTAGAGACTGCCCAAGAAGAACGAACCCTCACACAAGATGAACTCGATCTATTGAAACGGCTCAAAGTTCGATCCATTGGTCTGGCCCTCACTGAGAAAGCAAGAATTCGCCAACTCGGCAACGCTCACGCCTCACTTACATTCGGTTTGGAGATGCTAACACAAAATTCTTCCTGCTGTGTGCTAATTCAAGGTCGAGGAAAAATTACATCCATTGCTTGCAAACTGATGACGGCATAGCTTTCTCACATGATGATAAGGAGAAAATCATTACTGAGCACTTCCTTAAGCACCTTGGTACCACTACCGTCAGGCCGGCCACCTTTCACTAGGAGGCCCTCGGCTATCAACCACATGGCCTATCTTCACTGGAGGCACCCTTTTCGCAAGATGAGATCAAGGACACCATTCAATCCATGCCGGGGGACAAAGCACCAGGGCCCGATGGGTTCACTGGACTTTTCTTGAAAGAGTGTTGGGAGATCATCAAACATGATCTCACAGCTGCCTTCAATCAACTCTACAACATGAATGCACAAGGATTTGATCTACTGAACTCAGCCAATATTTTTCTCCTTCCCAAAAAGATGGACGCTGCAAAAGTTGGAGACTACGGACCAATAAGTTTGATTCATAGCATTGCAAAGATCTTCTCCAAATTGTTAGCCAACGGACTCTCCTCTCGTCTAAACACCTTGGTCTCCAAATGCCAGAGTGCATTCATCAAACACCGGTGCATGCAGGACAACTTTCTGTACATCCAAAACACGGTGAGGAGATTTCACAAAATAAAAATGCCAGCCCTCTTCATGAAGCTGGACATACAAAAGGCCTTTGACACCATCAATTGGAGCTACATGCTGGAGGTACTACAGGCTCTTGGTTTTGGGCCAAGATGGCGTGAATGGATTTCTATCCTTTTTGGAACAACCACTTCAAGAGCTCTTCTCAATGGTAGTCAGGGAAGTAGTTTCAGTCACAAACAGGGTGTGCGACAAGGTGACTGTGGGGTGTACGACCCCGGATACCCACGGCCGATCACATGGGCTGCATCCCTAAGGGTGGCCTAGCCCACAAGAAGAAGCCTTGCGGGGGCACGACTCTGCTGGGCGCCTTCCGCAAGACATCGGGAAGATACCCTGAAGATACTACGAGATCTGTTAGGATATGTATAATCCCAAGATTCCTGTAATTAGTTATTACTTTCCGGTTATCTCTCATATCTAACCGACTTGTAACCCTGCCTCCTGGACTATATAAGGCGGGCAGGGACCCCCTCTAAAATCATGGCATATCATACGATAGCTAATACAAACCAACAGACCATAGGAGTAAGGTATTATGTCATACTGATGGCCTGAACCTGTCTAACTCGTGTGTCTCTATTGCCTTCTTGTTCTTGATCTTGTGCTCCCCTGCCGATCAATCTACCTTTGTGGGATACCCCTCGGAGGACTACCGACGATATTCTGTCGACAGTTGGCGCGCCAGGTAGGGGTGTGCGTGCTATTTCCTTGTCGAACAAGATGGCTTTTTCCGTAGGCTCTTCGCCCCTTCCGCAGCCCGGTCAGATCTTCATGGTCGGATCCATCTCGTGGGTCATCAACGCTGACAGAGTTGGAGAGCTCCTCGAGCCAGGGCAGATTGGTTCCGCGCCGATCACCCCCGCACCTGCAACTATAGATCCAATCTCGGAGCCAATTCCGAGGTCTCCTTCGACAACTACTCGTCGTCTGCTTCCTCGCTACCAAAGGAGGCCAATTAACAACGACGATCTAATCGAATCCATCGGTCGGGTTGGACTGAAGCTCGCCGATTGTCTCTCCGTCGTTGAATCGGCACTGGACACTCTGGTTCAGCGCCGACCACCCTCCCATCCAGATCTATCGGAGGGTGCTCAGGAAACTACAGGGGCTACGGCCCTACCCTTTGGGTTCTCCAACGCCACCGCCGCTCACCAACATGCCCTGAGGGGCAAACTCGCCGACCAGGTCACCGTCTAGCTTCCGCCAGCCGTCAACACGCTACACTTAGGCCAGAGCCCCAGGGCGCACCTCCAGAGCATCCCGAAAGAAGCTCCAGGCTCTGAGTCTTAGGGCTCTATGGAGACCCTCGCCGAAACCTTCTCCGATCAATTTCTCCTTCCACCCTTCCGAGGTGGTGCGATCTTCAACATCAGCATCAACAGCCCTCCCTGGAATGGCAAAACCGAGGAGGAGCGCGTTGCTCGAGAGAACCAGAATGTCAACCGCACGCAGCGACGAGAAAACAAGGCAACCATCACGAGGGCCAAGGCTACTCGGAATAATCGGCTTGACTCTCAGGGAAGATCGCTCCCGCTCTACCGCGACCTCGACGAAGAATTCCTCCGCGTCGACGGCCACGACGTCTTTAAGACTCCAAGCGCCAATTTGGTTGTAGCCGCCAACGAGCTCGCTCGTTTCCCTCAAATGCCCGAGCTCGCCAAGATCACCGCCATGCTTAAAGCGGCTCACTGTTAGGTCAACGAGATCCGCGAGGATCAGAGACCTTCATGCTTTGTGAGCATGATTCACCGATCAGCTGCGCCGAGGTCCAATCGCCACCCAAGTCAAAGCCATTTCACTGACCAATCGCTACCTCTCCAGGGGGACCCAGGGGGCATCGCGCCAAACACCATCGCCAACACGACCAGGAGGTCAAACAGGATGCTAGAATACATCTTAGCAACCTCCGGGATATGTGGCGGCGTATCGAGCAACATCGCTTTGGTCGCCATGAAGACGAAGTGCATTGTCGCCAGGATTACGAAAAGGAGTACGGTAACCCGAACTCAGCCCTCGAGCCTATCCCCGACCACAACGCCACAAACTACGGTGTTGACAACCCTGAGGGGCCTCCGGCTTTCACAAGGGCACTCCGAATGCTTTGATGGCCCCATGGTTTTAAGATCACCGGGGTCGAGCCCTATGAAGAAAGAATGAACCCAACTTAGTGGTTGTAGGCTTACGCCACTGCCGTTCATGCCGCGGGAGGAGACACCAGCGTCATGGTGAACTATCTCCCCATCATGCTCACGCCATCCGCCATGAGCTAGTTCACCAGCCTTGCGCTGGACTCCATCGGCTCATGGGAAGAGTTGAAGAAAGTCTTCACCGACAACTATATGGCCACGTATACTCGACCCAGCACGAAGCATGATCTTAGCCGCATCAACCAAAAGCCATCGGAGCTCCTCCACAGCTACATCCGGTGTTTCTCTGAGATGAGGAACTCTATCCCCAACATCACGGAAGCTGAAGTCATCACTGCCTCTATCCAAGGACTCCACCATCACGAGCTTCGCTCCAAATTCAACCATAAGCCGCCGACCGGTATCGGTGAAATGATAACTACCGCCAACCAGTACGCCGATGCAGAGGAAGCCAAGGCGCGCTACAACGAGGATGCAGGCACTCAGCGACCACCTCACTAATACAATGATCGCCCCGATGATCGATGTCACAGCGACCGCTGTCCCGACGACCATGGCTATCATCACGATAGCGGCCATGAGCGAATAGGAGGACATAGGTCTGGCCAAAATCGCTGCCGCTAGCTAGAACACATCTTCGCCACCGTTAGTCAACCTCACGCCAAGCGTAACTATGACAAGCAGTACCAAAAGATCCTCGACGGCTCGTGCCCTCTTTACAAAACCGCCAAACACAAGATGAAGGACTGCATTAGTCTGGCCAGGGAGTTCCAGGACAAGAGGCTCGATGATGACGCAAATGATGGAGCCAGAGGTCGCCGACCGCCTAGGAACAACAACAATGCCTTTCAAGACCACGATAAGGTGGTCGCCACCATCTTTGGGGGCCTCACCTCCACTGAGAGTCGAAGGGAACGGAAGCTTGTCGCTCAACGAGTGCTCACCGTCGCTTTAGAAGAAACTACCACCGACCCCAGCTATCGTCCATGGTCCGAGGTCCCCATCACCTTCAGCAGGGCTGACCAGTGGGCAGACATACCATATACAGGGCGTTTCCCCCTCGTCCTTGACGCGACCATCTAGAAGGTTCTCTTTAGAAAAGTCCTTGTTGATGGTGGTAGTGCTCTGAACCTACTCTTCGTCGGAGCCCTAAGGGAGTTGGGCCTCGCGATATCAGATCTCACACCCTCAGACTCCTCCTTCTGGGGTGTGGTACCTAGAAGGGCATCCAGACCACTTGGAGAGATCACCCTACCAGTACAGTTCGGCACGGCAAGCAACTACCACGTCGAGCATATCAACTTCTACGTCGCCGATTTCGACATCGCCTACCACGCCATACTTGGTTGGCCAGCTTTGGCCAAATTCATGGCCATACCACACTATGCGTATCTGGTGTTGAAGATGCCTTTGCCTACAGGAGTCCTAGCTCTGCGGGCTAACCTCTCTATTGCCTACGCTTGCGAGACAGAGAGTCTCGCTCTCACTGAAGCCACTGGCCTCTCCATCCAGATGGCTAGCATGGTTGCCGAAGCCAAGA
Organism: Miscanthus floridulus; assembly: GCF_019320115.1. Classification (NCBI taxonomy): domain Eukaryota; kingdom Viridiplantae; phylum Streptophyta; class Magnoliopsida; order Poales; family Poaceae; genus Miscanthus; species Miscanthus floridulus. The sequence goes on along the minus strand of NC_089586.1, from coordinate 32,299,213 downwards.
CAGTACCCGCCAATGACATGGAGATTCTAGAGCTAGAGCTTCCCTATGCCTCCACCAAGTCCAAGGAAATTAAGGAGGTTGACCTCGGCCTCGACGACGCCTCCAAGACCGTGAAGATTGGGGCTCACCTTGACTCCAAATAGGAAGGCACGCTCATCTCCTTCCTACATGCCAACACCGATGTGTTTGCTTGGAAACCTACAGACATGCCGGGGGTACCACGGGAGAAGATCGAGTACTCCTTGAATGTCTCGACGACCGCCAAACCGATCAAGCAGAAACTCCGCCGATTTGCGCCAGACAAGAAGGAGGCTATTAGGGTAGAAATAAAATGGCTCTTAGCTACTGGGTTTATTAAAGAAGTGTATCATCCAGATTGGTTAGCAAACCCTATTCTCGTTCAAAAAATGAATAAAGAATGGAGAATGTGCGTTGATTATACTGATCTTAACAAACACTGCCCTAAAGACCCCTTCGGCTTGCCTCGGATAGATAAGGTTGTAGACTCTACCATCGGCTGTGAACTACTCTCTTTCCTTGACTATTACTCCGGCTATCATCAGATCTCCCTTAAGGAAGAAGACCAGATAAAAACATCGTTCATTACACCTTTCGGTGCATACTGCTACAAAACCATGTCCTTCGGACTTAAGAATGCCGGGGCTACCTATCAAAGGGCCATTCAGATGTGCCTCGACCAGCAGATTGGCTGCAACATCGAAGCCTACATCGATGACGTGGTCATCAAAACTAAGACAGCCGACAACCTTATTGCCGACCTTGAAGAAACCTTCGCCAATTTGAACAAGTACCGATGGAAGCTGAACCCTTCAAAGTGCATCTTTGGAGTTCCATCTGGTATATTGCTAGGCTACATCGTCAGTGCTTGAGGCATCGAGCCTAATCCTAACAAGGTCTCCGCCATCACCAATATGAAACAGCCAACATGTGTCAAGGATATACAAAAGCTTACAGGCTGCATGGCTGCTTTAAGCCGCTTCATATCACGCCTTGACAAAAAAGGGCTACCTTTCTTCAAGCTCCTCAAGGCCTCCGAGCACTTTTCCTAGTCAGAGGAGGCAGATTCAGCTTTCGAGCAGCTCAAGTTGTTTTTAACAAAGCCATCGATCATGACAGCACCAAGGCTGGATGAGACTCTGCTAATATACATCGCCGCCACTTCTCATGTCGTGAGCATAGCTATCGTCATCGAACACGAGGAAGCTGGGCACGCTTACAAGGTGCAACGTCCGGTCTACTTTATTAGTGAAGTACTTAATGAGCCAAAAACTCGTTATCCTTAGGTACAAAAGCTATTATATGCAATTCTTATTATGTCGCGCAAGCTCCGACATTACTTCGAATACTACAAGATTGCCGTGGTCACTGAGTTCCCCTTGGGGGACATTCTTCGCAACAAAGAAGCCAATGTCCGCATCATTAAATGGGCTATTGAGCTCGGCACCTATTCCATTGAATTAAGAAGCAGACCTACCATTAAGTCATAGGCGCTCGCTGACTTCGTCGCTGAATGGACCAAGATCCAAGAGCCCATCGCCGCTGCTTGCCCCGAACACTGGGTGATGTACTTCAATGGCGCCCTTAACATCAATGGTGCTGGTGTGGGCATTATGTTCATTACGCTGACCAAGGATAAGCTACGTTATGTTCTTCGGATACACTTCCCGGTCTCCAACAACGCCGCAGAATACAAAGCATGTCTACATGGTCTTCGTATAGCCATCGAGCTCAGCGTCAAACGCCTAATGGTGTACGCGGACTCCGCATTGGTTATCAACTAGCTCAACAAAGACTGGTCCTGTTCCAGCGAGAAGATGGATGCTTACTGCGCTGAAATCAGACAGCTTGAAGGAAAATTCTATGGTATCGAGTATCACCACGTGGCACGTGACCAAAATCAACTCGCCAATCACTTATCCAAGCTCGGTTCTTCTCACGCCACGATCCCATCGAGGGTTTTTATTCAAGATCTCCTGGCGCCATCCATCAAAGAAGATAAGGAAGTTGAAGAAGTTCCCCTTGCCGAGCAGTTGGTACTTGCGGTACTTTCGCCGGTCGCCGATTGGAGGGAGCAATTCATCAAGTACCTCACCAGCGCTGAGGTACCCGCAGATAAGACTGAAACTGAATGCCTAGTTCGTCAGAGCAAGCTTTACGTGCTGGTGGACGGCAGCTTGATGAGAAAAAGTGCCAAGGAAGGAATACTGCAGAAATGCATCACCTAAGAGGAGGGAGCGAAGCTGCTTCTTGAAATTCACTCTGGTTCCTACGGCAACCATGCAGCCTCGAGAACATTGGTCGGCAAGGCTTTTTGAGCTGGTTTTTATTGGCCCACAGCCATCACTGATGCAGAAGATCTCGTCTAACGATGTGAAGGATGCCAATTCTTCGGTAAGCAAATACACATGCCTGCGCAAGAGCTACAAACCATCCTAGCTTCCTAGCCCTTTGCATGCTAGGGACTAGACATGATCAGGCCTTTCAAGCTAGCACTAGGTGGTTTCCGGTATGTGTATGTCGCCATTGACAAGTTCTCTAAGTGGATTGAATATAAACCACTCGTCTCGGCTACTGCAAAGAAGGCAGTTGAGCTCCTTGAAGATATCATCCACAAATTTGGTCTACCAAACAGCATCATCACCGATCTCAGAACTACGTTTACTAGACATCACTTCTGGGATTTCTACGAAGACTATTGCATCTCCATCAAATATGTTTCTGTTGCCCATCCAAGAGCCAATGGTCAAGTCGAACGGGTGAACGACATGATCCTTGATGCCCTAAAAAATGACTATATCAGAAAGAAGAAAAGCACCCAGGCAGATGGCTCAAGGAGCTTCCAGCTGTAGTCTAGGGACTACGTACTCAAGCTAGTCGCAGCACCGACGTGACTCCATACTTTTTGGTCTACGGCTCAAAAGCCATACTACCAATGGATGTTACTTTCCGAGCACATAGAGTGGAAAACTATGAAGAAGAGCAGGCCAAGGCTGTCCGGTCTGAGGACATCGAGAGAGCCGAGGAAGAGCGCCTAATCACCTATGTCCGTACAGCTAAATATCTAGAAGGCTTGTGGAGGTACTACAACCGAAACGTCAAAGGTCGTTCATTTACTGTTGGCGATCTCATTCTCCGTAGAAAACAAAAGACTGACGGTTTGCACAAGCTCTCTTCCCCCTGGGAAGGGCCTTATATCGTCAAAGAGGTTACTCGACCAGCTTCTTATTGCCTAAGTGACTTAGAAGGAGTCAATGTTCCCAACTCGTGGCACATCGAACACCTTATACGTTTCTATCCTTGAAACACTATAGATATATACTCTATAAATTTATATTTAGTAATGTTTTTTGGTCTCCATAACTTGTCTCTGTTTTGTCTCTATTGTGGATTAACAGCCACTTATGGTCGCCGAGCTATATGCTACTTCAAAATGAACTCCAGTATGTAGTTGCCAAAACTACGCCAACCATGTTTTCTCCAAAACGCCGACCATGTTTTCTCCAAATTGCCGAACATGATTTCTCCAAATCACCGAACCCGTTTTCTCCAAATCGCTGAACTCGATTTCTCCAAATCGCCGAACACGATTTCTCCAAATCGCCGAACTCGTTTTCTCCAAATCGCCAAACACGATTTCTCCAAATCACCAAACCTGTTTTCTCCAAATCGTAGAACTCGTTTTCTCCAAACCGCCGAACACGATTTCTCCAAATCACCAAACTTGTTTTCTCCAAAATGCCAAATACGATTTCTCCAAATCCCCAAACACGATTTCTCCAAATTGCCAAACTCGATTTCTCCAAATCACAGAGCATGTTTTCCATATAGCGAAAACATTCTTTGATCGGTGAGCAATATTTTTTCTTTTTTGTTCCCTTCGGAGATGACCCAGTCTCCTATTTCTCCCTACACGTGCTACGGGCTCCGTGCTCTGCGTTATGGGTGGTCGGCTATGGTCCCTTGGTCACACTTGTTTTTCCTACATGTCTATGGGCTCTGCGGTCGATGTTATGGATTATGGGTCAGCCAAGGCCGAGAGTTCAACACATGACTACTTGCTCATACTCCGCCTATATGATCTTTATCTCCAAGTTATTTTGATAACCATTGAGCAGTACATGTTTTGCTTTTTTCTTTCTATGGAGAAGACCCAGTCTCTGATCTCTCCCTACACATGCTACGGGCTCCGTGCTCTGTGTTATGGGTGGTCGGCTACGGTTCCTTGGTCACGCCTATTCTTCCTACACGTGCACGGGCTCTGCGCTCGACGTCATGGACTATGGGCTAGCTGAGGCCATGGGGGTCAATAGCGAACTAACTGCTCAGACTCTACTTATACTCCGTATAAATACCTTATGGTCATAATTACGGAGATTTTTTTGCCAAAATACAATCTGACTGCATACACATGCACTTTATAACAGTTATCATCTGTATAAGTATTTTCTATGCTTTCACGCATTCTAACTATACTGTCCAAAAATTATAGATGATATCTACTAAGGAGATCATTGTGCTTCGCCGCTGCCATCAGTCTCTCCGAATAGGTCTATATCGTCGGCCAACTTTTTCACCGCGTCTTCCACCTCATCCTCCAGCCGCTGGGTCTCTGCTTCACTCAGCCCCTCAGCGTACCCACCCCCTATCACCTCAAGGTCCATGGCTGGATAGTGGGACCGAACAATAGCAAGGGTGTGGGTAGCGCCGGTAACAACGGCGTCGCGGTTGAAGCTCTTGAAGCTTTCCCACGCCGTCTTGCATCTTTCAATGATGATGTCCGGGCGCGGCGGCCTGCCGTCGGGCTGAGGAGCAGTTTCTGGTTTGACACAGGTGAGCACTGGGTTGATTCCGGCAACTACGGCGTCAAATTTGTTCCTCTAGGACCGGGCTTCTTGCTCCAGCACATCAAACTATGCCTTGACCCTCTGACGATAGTCTGCATGCATTTTGAAGTTCCATCAGGTAAGAGTGTCAGACAATCGCTACAGCAGAAAACCCGACCAAGGGGTACTTACCGTTCAGCTCCTCGGTCAGTTTGTTCGCTCGCCCTGTCTCCTTCGCTTTCTCCTCTTGGAGTTGCTCGAGGGCCTAGCGTAGTTGGCCGAGCAATGCGTCTTGTTCTACAAGTACATCATTCATCACCAAAAGTAATCATATCTAACTATGCGATGCATTTTTGTGGATCATATGCACCTTTCTTCTCCTCGGAGACTTTCTGCAGCTTTTCCAACTGCTTGGAAGCATCTTTAAGTTGTGCAGAGGCAGTGGTCAGCTACTCGGACTTGCTCCATAGTTGTTCTTTCGTAGTCGCCAAGTGCTCAGATAGGACCACCTTCTGGTATTCTAGGTCCCGCGTGTTGGACTCAGCAAGGTCTCACTCGCGCTGGGCCCTTTGGATGTTTTTCTCCGACCGGTTCATCGCCTCCTTGAGTTTTTTGTTCTCCTCGGCGAGGGGCTCCATCCTCTTAATCAGCTGGTAATGGTGCTCGGCAGTTCGAGTTATCCCCTAGAAATGCACAATGATAATGACAGAAGGACACCACAAATGTCAACGAAGAATATTCAGGATTCAGTATTAACCTTGATTTGTTTTACTACTCCACCGAGTGTGGACTTCAGCCTCCTCATTTCTCTAGGGGTGTCCTCTTCCTCGACAACTATCACTTCGTCACCGCGCTTGAGAAGGATTCGGACGGATTGGGTTCGAGGCTCATCATGAATGATCTCCTCCACCTCGTCCTCCTTTTCCGTAGTAGTAGGGGTCACCACAGGGGGCTCTGTGGCTGAATAGTGGGTCCGAGCATGACCTGTGACCTCTCAAGGGACACCGTTAGCTCCTCGGGCACCCCTGGTCTCGCCTACCTAGATTCTGTTGCTTTGTTGGCAACTCCAGTTTCTGCTCCCAAGGGTCTGGCGCTACTCATCGTTGCTTCAGGCATTATCGTGAGCCGGCCTCTATTGATGTCGGCCCCTCGCCGTCTCCAACTCCACCCGTAGTGGTTGTTGATTTTTCCACCGGCTACCGAGCACTAGGAGACCCTGACACAGGGACGGCAGGCGTTACCTCTACCTCGGGGTCAGCTCCAGGCTGCTCGTCAGTTTGGGTGGTTGATTTCGGATCCTCCATGTGCCTTGCGCTGCATCAAAACATTTGGTCAGTCGCCCAAACAGCTATGATCAAATAGCAAAACAACACCAACGCGAGGATACTTACCATTTGGTCTGACAATGTGCTTTTTTGAATCGGCGAGGCCTGTTTGAGCCCCCAGGTGTGGTCGTGGGGTCGACCCCCATACTCTCGGGTGGAGGTCTGTCCTCCTCTATAGTTGGCCTCTGCTCTGCCTATTGTGCTGGCGTTTCCTTCACCTATAACACTAGGTTTACCTTCACCTATTGCTCAGGGACTCCCGTCACTTGCTCTGTGGGGATTTTTGTTGTCTGCTGCTTGGGGATTTTATCGCTTCCCCTTGGTTGCTCCTCCACGCACATACTGCGTGAAGTTGTTTGCACGCTCGGGGGAGGGGGAACTATATCTTCATCGTCATTGGACCACTCAATTACCACAGCCCTCCATGGACTAGTGGTCTGGTCGCCACCTAGTGATATACCGCCCGGTTTGCGGGGAGCGACAGTCGCTGTTTTCCTCTTCTTCTGGGATGGCTCGTCTGCTGTTGCCCATTTCCCCTAGGATTTCTTCGATAATGGGGGGATGTGCCGTGTGATCAACATCTAAATTTCTGGATCCTGATGAGATACCGATGGAACTTTCTTTAGGGTTTTCTGTTGGTCGGACGTCCACCACCGGTAGCCATTCAGCTCTCGACACGTCAGAAAAATATACTGCCCTATCCTACAAATGGGTCTTTTCATAAGTAAGAAAGATCCCTACTCGACAATAGACATTTGAACAATGCAGGTTATGATGATTACCTAAGGAGGTGGGTTCGTACAGTTGAAGGCCTTTATTTCTTTCGGCCAGCTAAATGAGGCGCTGGAGGTGAATAGTTTTGTGGCACGGCTTATTACTTCTTTCCTTGACAGCCATTCAGGTCTCTCTCGGGTTCCATCGCCATCGCCCTTGTAGTCAAAAGCAGGGTAGACCCTCTCCTTGTAGGGCTAGACATGGCGTACTATGAAGCTTGCTACCATAAGTTCACCTCTCAACTCCACACCTTGAATCAAGTCAAGGAGCTCCATCACTTGCTCCATGTCGATACTTCTTGGTCTCTTCGACGAGCTTCTTTGGTTCTCCGAGATATGGTGGACGTCGCAGCGGATGGTCGGGTGGTTCTGTTTCATGTAGAACCACTTGGAATTCCATCCTTTCAAGGAAGTGTTCAGTGGTACACTGATATAATCGCTAGCCATTCCGTCCCAGAGCTGAAGATATACGCCACCGACCACCTTGGAGCCACCGCCACCTTTCTTCTTTAACCAAAACAAGTGTCTAAAGAGGTTGAAGTGCGGCAGAATCCCAAGAAACGCCTCACAGAAGTGAATAAAGATCGAGATGTGGAGTATAGTGTTGGGGTGGAGATTGCACAGACTAATCGACCAAAATACCAACAACTCTCACAGAAAAGGATGAATAGGGAACCCCAATCCACACCAGAAATAATCTTCAAAGACTATGACTTCATTGATGTTAGGCATTAGAAAGGGCTCACCACTGGCTGGCCGCCATCCGGTGGTGACGTGGTCAGGAAGCACGCCCGCCGTCACCATTCTTTCGAGCTCTGCTTCTCTAGTTCGCGATGGTGTCCACTCTTCGTCGTGACTGGCTCCGCTTCCTACCTTCTTTGGGCTTGTTTTCTTCGGGTTCATGGCTCTCCTCTTCGGCGCCATCACTTAGATCTAGATGTGGTCTAGCGTCAACAACGTGTGTGGCTACGAATCTAGAGGTGTGGTGGCTAAGATGGAAGATGAAATGGCGAAGTGGCAAGGGTGGAAGAATGGGGGGTGGCAGCACTGTTATAAAGCACTTTCCCCACTTTTTCGACTCAAGGGTTTTTGGGAAACCGTTCCTACGATCTGCGCCGCTCTGAATTCTCCGATGCGGCTTAATGGGCCGTTACCAGGATTTCCGCACAACCTCAGCCCACATCGCTCATTTGTTGCTACCTTCAGTTGCTCCTTGCCGAAATATCACCGACATCTCCACCATTTATTGAGGCTAAGTAACTAATACTAAACAGCTGTTACTCCAGTTTTTCTTCCACAATTTGATTTCTTCGATAACTACACCTATAGCTCGGGGACTAGCGGTCTATTTCATTGCTCGATTGATTATTTTTCTGTTACTGACCCTGGCACCACGTGACTATGCCACCTACTGCCAGGCTCAAGGACTAAGTGGGCATCTTTCTGGGACACGCTCGGGGACTGGTTTCTTGCTTGGCTGGTTTTCTACTATTCTTCAAGTTTCTAACCCTAGCACCACATGACTACATCATCTGCTATCAGGCTCGGGGACTAAGTGGGCACACTTCACCTTGTGGTGAGTGTGCAGGGTTATTCTCGAAGACTACATGACTATAGAGGAAGATTGACTCCTACAATTTTGTTCGGACTCTAAGTGGGCACACTTGGTCCACTATGGAGAAATTTTTTATTCTAAACTTGAGCTCCTTACACCCTTATAGCAAGCCGTACTTTGGTCACTCTGCTCGGCGATGGTTCACGCTGCTCGGCGATAGGTCACGCTGCTCGACGATGGGTTACTCTGCTCGACAACGGTTCACACTGCTTAGCGACGGCTCACACAGCTTGGCAGTTCAACATGGTGGTTGGACCATGAGCTTGACTGCTTGGCGTTGTTCGCACCAGCTCAGACGAGCAAAAGACGACGTTGCACAATGGGTATAAGGCGCTCGAGGACTAGCTGTGGGGTGTACGACCCTGGATACCCAGGACCGACCACATGGGCTGCGTCCCTAGGGGTGGCCCAGCCCATAAGAAGAAGCCTTGTGGGGCACGACTCCACTCGGCGCCTTCCGCAAGACATCGGGAAGATACCTTGAAGATACTACGAGATCTGTTAGGATATGTATGATCCCAAGATTCCTGTAATCAGTTATTACTTTCTAGTTATCTCTTAGATCTAACTAACTTGTAACCCTACCTCTTGGACTATATAAGGCGGGCAGGGACCCCCTCTAAAATCACGGCATATCATACGATAGCTAATACAAACCAACAAACCATAGGAGTAAGGTATTACGTCATACTGACGGCCTGAACCTGTCTAACTCGTGTGTCTTTGTTGCCTTCTTGTTCTTGATCTCGTGCTCCCCTACCAATCAATCTACCTTCGTGGGATACCCCTCGGAGGACTATCGACGATATTCTATCGATAGTGACCCACTATCACCTATGCTATTCATTCTCGCCATCGACCCGCTGCAAAAAATGCTTGATCTCGCAACTCAGAATGGTATCCTTACACCGCTGCCACTAGCTTTAGTGAAACTATGTACTTATGCCAATGACGCTGCTATCTTCCTAAATCCAAATCGAGAGGAATAGCAAGCAGTAAAGGACATGCTCCAAATGTTTGGCAAAGTCACGGGTTTAATCACAAACTTGGAAAAAAGTTCAATCCACCCAATTCACTATGAAAACATTGATCTAGATCATGTACTTGAACCATTCTTGGGTGCCTATAATACCTTCCCATGCCGCTACCTTGGTCTGCAGCTTCTGAAAGCTCTAGTTTGGTTTTGGTGAATTGATGAAACCCTAAGTGCTAACCTAGTTTATCAAGTGATCATGAGATAGCTAGCACACTTCAAGTGGAGAAGCTAATGAAGATCATAGCATGACAATGGTGATGGCATGGCGATGATCAAGGGCTTAAACTTGAAAAGAAGAAAGAGAAAAATAAAAAGCTCAAGGCAAAGGTATAACTTATAGGAGCTATTTTGTTTTGGTGATCAAGACACTTAGAGAGTGTGATCACATTTAGGTTTGATAGCCGTACTATTAAGAGGGGTGAAACTCATATCGAAATACGGTTATCAAAGTGCCACTAGATGCTCTAATTCATCGCATATGCATTTAGGATCTAGTGGAGTACTAACACCCTTGAAAATGTTTGTGAAAATACGCTAACACATGTGCACAAGGTGATACACTTGGTGGTTGGCACATTTGATCAAGGGTGGTGAAGTTTAGGAGTAAGGGTAAGAAACTCCACCGACGCCCTAGACAGAAAAGATAGAGGTCACTGGAAGTGACCGGACGCTGGCCTCGGTTGGACTGGCACGTCTGGTTAGGTGTAACAGTGAAGACGCTGGCATCGGTCAAATGACCGAACGCTGGGTCGCTCTATGACCGAACGCTGGCAGGGTGTGTCTGGTCAGTGCTGATGTACGCTGACGTGAGGTGCACAGAGGAGACGTCGTCTGACCGGACACTGGCAGGGTCCGGTCAAGCAAAACAGTACGCGTCCGGTTAGCAAAAACATGTTTTGGACCCTTACTGTAAACGACCAGACGCTGAGGGTCCAGCATCCGGTCAGCTCTGTCAGAGCGTCCGGTCAACATTTTGACCATTGAGATCAAACATTCACTGTGGAACGTAGGAGACACGTGGCCGCCATCGGGTGACCAGACACTGAGGAGCAGCGTCCGGTCAGTTGGACCGGAGCGTTCGATCAGCCCATGTTATGCCCAGTGAAGGGGTATAACGGCTCTATTTCGATGGGGCTTCTATTTAAGCCTCGTGGCCGACTGTAGCTCACATCTTTGGTCATTTTCATTGACATACCAACCTTGTGAGCTTAGCCAAAGCCCTCTCACTCATCTCCATCACTGATTCATCGTCATAGTGAGATTGGGAGTAAATCTAAGTGCATTGCTTGAGTGTTTGCATCTAGAGGCACTTGGTGTTCGTGTTTTGCTACGGATTTCGCTTGTTACTCTTGGTGGTTGCCGCCACCTAGACGGCTTGGAGCAGCGAGGATCGTTGAGCAGAGGGTGGTGATTGTCTTCGGCTCTGATCGTGGTGATTATGAGGGGTTCTTGACCTTTCCCCGGCAGAGCGCCAAAAGGTACTCTAGTAAATTGCTCATGGCTTGTGTGATCCTCATCTTGTGTTGGCTGTGCGCCACCCTATTGAGGGTTTGGCGTGTGATGCCAATTAGCGCGTGAACCTCCAAGTGAGTGAATCGCCACAACGAGGAGTAGCTTGCCGGCAAGCAAGTGAACCTCGGTAAAAAATCATTGTGTTCATCCTTTGATTCCGAGGTGATTGGTCTTCATTGATATTAATTCTTGTGATTGATTGGTTCCTTCATCTACACAGTGGTATAACCTTCTTGATCACTCTCTTTACATTACCGCAAACTAGTTGTCAAGCTCTTTAGTGTAGCTAGTTGTGAGAGCTTGCTTGCTTGGTTGGTGTGGCTCTTTAGTTAGCCTTTGAGAGCACATTAACATGGGGTAGTGTCATAGCTATTGTGTGAATAGATACTATCTAAACTAGAATTGTGGTAGGTGGCTTGTATTTTGAGTAGGCTAGCGCAACACTTGCTTCGCCTCATAATTGTCTAACCATTTTGTTAAGTGTTGTTGTAGAAATTTTTATTAGGCTATTCACCCCCCTCTAGCCATTAGGACCTTTTAGCTTCACACTCGCTCCCTGCAAAAAGTGCACATGCAACCCTCATTGAAAAGATTGGCAATCGTCTTCCAAGATGGAAAGGATGGCTTCTCAACCACGTAGGGAGACTTACTTTGGTCCAATCAGTGCTCTCCTCCATGCCGACTTACCATTTAACTATCTTCCCGCTAGCGGTCTAAGCAAGGAAACAAATTGACAAAATTCATCATTCATTCCTTTGAAAAGGCAATGATAATGCCAACAGCGGTCACTGCATGGTGAACTGGCCAACTATGAGCAAGCCCAAGGACATGTGTGGTCTAGGAGTGACCGACCTAGACAAATTCAGCAGAGCTCTACTCATGCGATGGCTTTGGCAAGAATGGTCTGATGATCATAAGCCATTGTCCGATACAGACATCTGTAGGGTCAAGATGGCTGACTAGAGGGGGGTGAATAATCCTTTTAAATTTAATCACGCCAGCTAACCGAAACAAATGTGGAATTAAAACTATCAGTCTAGCCAAGACTACACCCCTCTATCAAAGTTCACAAACACCTTATAAAGATCCTAATTAGGCAACAAAGGTGATGGGCTAGCTAGAGCTCACCTAACTAATTCTAGGAGCAAGTTCACACAAACCTATGTCACTGGTATTTTACACACCAGGGAGCTCCTACACAATTCTAGTAAGCAAAAACACAGAGCTCCTAAGCTCACTAGCGATGCTCAATAACAAGGCAACCAATGCCAAATTAGAGAGTGCAAATACTTAGCTACACAAACTAAGCAATGCGACTAACAAGGTTAAACAAACCAAATTAGCCATGCAAGGGAGCTACTTCTATGCTACACAAGCAAGAAGGTAACTAGTGAGCTACACAAGCTAACTAATTACAAGAGCAACTACACAAGCACAATGTATATGAAAGTAATTACAAGCTTGTGTAAGGGGATTGCAAACCAACAGGAAGAATAATGTTGACAAGGTGATTTTTCTCCCGAGGTTCATGTGCTTGCCAACATGCTACGTCCCCGTTGAGACAAGCTCCAAGCTTGCCGTCGGTCCTCTTGCTAGTGGTGACCCGCAAGTCACACTCTCCCACGTGGAGTGTTTACCATAAGCTCTAGCACTTGACCTGATCGGACCACTTGTCACCCTTCGCGTCTCGCTGTACTAGAGTTGCTCTTCGCGGCTCCTGCGGGGTGAGCACAATGCCCCTCACAAAGCTCTTCTCCGAAGCACCGCACAAGCTTCTTGCAGGCTTCGATGGAGACCACCACCAAGCCATCTAGGAGGTGACAACCTCCAAGAGTAACAAGCACCACCCATCGGCTTGCAAGATGACCACCTAGTGCCACTCGATGTAACCTCATGATGCAATCGTACTAGAATCGTTCTCTCACTCAATTGAATGAACACTATCAAGCTAGAGTGAGTTAGCGAGCTCCCAAGCACTACCACATAAGCCACCAAGGCTCTAATGTGCTCAGTTATCAGCCAAAGGCTTGGTTTTATAGTCCCCACAAAAATAGACCCGTTGTACCCCTTCACTGGGCACAACTCGGGGTGACCAGATGCGCCGGTCGAATCGATTGGATGCACCCTGCCAGTGTCTGGTCAACGCATGGCTGCCACATCATCCCTGGCTTCAAATGTTGAGCGCCCAATCTCAACGGTTAAGTTGCAACCGGACACGCACCGCGAGAATGACCGAACGCTGCAATGCCTAAGTCCGGTCATTTCTAGTAAGGTTCCAGAGAAGCTTTTACGCGACCGGACATGTCCGCTCCTGCACGACTGGACGCAGACCAGTGTCTAATCAGCTTTGCGCTCGTGTGCCAACTCTAGCGCTACCTACATCATCATACGTCACCTATGACTGAACACGCCTAGGTCCAACGACTGGACGCGCCAAGGTTGGAGTCCAGTCGTTTCTAGAGAGCTCCCCGAGCCTCTGTTTTGCGACCGATCATGTTAGGTCAGTCACGATCGGACGCAACACCTAAGTCCAGGCCAGCATGGCCTACCACGTGTCAATGCTACGCCTGCACCACTGCAATAGCATAAGTTAGAGATGACTGGACGCAGCCCCTACGTGTTAGGTCACTATTCGTGCCAGCGTTCGGTCACAAAATCGAGACCGCGCGATCTCTGCTGCCACTTGATAGGACGCACCGGTCCTACCAAGGCCAACCTCCGGTCACTCACAGTGACACCTTCTCACCTCCGTTTCTTCACCGAGTTGATCCACATCAACTTTAACTTCTTCTCCTTTGCAAATGTGCCAACACCACCAAGTGTACACCACCATGTGTATGTGTGTTAGCTTTTCACAAACATTTTTAAGGAGTTAGCCACTCAACTTGCCACGCCACTCAATCCTAGCAACGATGCAAAGTTAGATCACTCGAGTGGCACTAGATGACCGATATGCAAACAAGTTTGCCCCTCTTGATAGTACGGCCATCTATCCTAAACCCGGTCATCAACTTCTCTACATACCTATGACCGGTGAAATGAAATGCCCTAGGTTATACCAACACATGCACCAACATGATCAACAATGATATGATCCACTTCATATCATCACGTGATCATATTGGTTCATCGATCTTGACTTCACTTGCTCTTCACCGTTGCCTCGGTCCATGGGCGCCAAGTCATCACTCAACTTGCCCTTCACACTTGCAACCGGTCCGTCGAGCCAGTCATGTCTTGATCTTCTCCACCTTGATCCCATGACTCAATGTCATGTCTCATGTGCAATGAGCTCCTTCATCATCACATGTGTGAGCTTTGCAACATCTCCGAGCTATTTCCACCTCCATGGCATATGTTGCTCACACACATGTACCTGTGGACTAATCACATGTGTATCTCACATAAAACATTTAGTCACCCTAGGTTGTCACTCAATTACCAAACCAAACAAGGACCTTTCAACGTCCCATGCAATGAAGTGGACAGATTTTTCTTCAACGCCTCCACTACTGTTTCCATTGGCAATGGAAAGAAGGCAAAGTTTTGGCATCATAGCTAGCTTGATGGTGAGGCCCCATGAAACCTTGCATCCCATCTCTTTGATTTGGTCAAAAGAAAAAATAAGACGGCCGAGCAAGAATTGAATAATAGCGCCTGGATCAAAACGCTTCACCGCAAAATAACAACCGCCACATATATGGAGCAATTTGTCTCTCTATGGATTCAAGATTCAACTTGTGCATCTACAACCAGAGAGGGAGGACCAAATCAAGTGGAAATGGATAGCTGATGGAAATTACTCTGCTTGATCAGCCTATCGAGCTCAATTTATGGGACATACAATCGGCATCAAACCAAACTATATCGCG